>NC_060138.1:1093246101-1093546101 GCF_021461385.2 Schistocerca piceifrons | reverse complement strand
AGATTTCTTCTTGGATTCTGTAATTATCTGTTTGGCTTTGTTTCTTTCTTCAACATAACTTTCTCTGCCTACCTGAGTTCTAGTATGTAGCCATTTTTGATATGCCTTCTTTTTCCTTTTACAGGCTGCCTTGACTGTGTCATTCCACCAAGCTGTTTGCTTCATCCTACCTTTACACACTACTGTTCCAAGACATTCTTTGGCCACTTCTAGTACTGTGTCCCTGTATCTTGTCCATTCCTTTTCCAGTGACTGCAATTGACTACATTCAACTAACTGGTACCTTTCTGAGATCACTTATGTACTTGTGTCCGATTTCCTTATCCTGAAGTTTCTCCACTCTTATCCTCCTACATATGGACCTGACCTCCTGCACTTTCGGCCTCACAATACCAATTTCACTGCAGATTAAATAGTGATCAGTGTCATCAAAGAATCCCCTGAATACACGTGTGTCCCTCACAGCCTTCCTGAATTCCTGATCTGTTATTATTTAGTCAATGATAGATCTGGTTCCCCTGCCTTCCCAAGTATACCGGTGAATGTTCTTATGTTTAAAAAAGGAGTTTGTGATTACTAAGCCCATACTGGCACAGAAATCCAAGAGCTGTTTCCCGTTCCTGTTGGCCTCCATATCTTCTCCAAATTTACCCATAACCTTTTCATACCCTTCTGTTCGATTTCCAATCCTGGCATTAAAATCACCCATGAGCAGAACACTGTTCTTGTCCTTTACTCTAACAACTACATCACTGAGTGCGTCATAAAAACTATCCATCTTATCTTGATCTGTCCCTTCACAATGCGAATATACTGACACAATCCTAATTTTCTTGCTAGACACTGTCAGATCTATCCACATCAGTCGTTCGTTTACATACCTTATTGCAACTACACTGGGTTCCATTTCTTTCCTGATGAAAAGCCCTACACCCCATTGTGCTATTCCTGCTTTGACTCCTGACAGGTAGACCTTGTATTCTCCCACTTCCTCTTCTTTCTCACCCCTCACCCGGATGTCACTAACAGCTAAAACGTCCAACCCCATCTTACTTGCAGCCTCTGCCAGCTCTACCTTCTTCCCAGAGTAGCCCCCATTGATATTAATATCTCCCCATCTCGTTACCATTCGTTTGCCGAGTCATATCTTAGGAGAACCTGGTTTGTCACCTCCAAAGGTCCGAGGCATTTTGCTCTGATTGTTGCCAGCATCATATTTATAGTACCAGAGAAGCAGGTTGCAAGCCTTACTTGCCCCATATCCCATTGAGTTTTACCACTAACGGTTGAGGGACTAACCGGTGGATTTGGTAGTCTTTGCCGTCTGAGCACAAAGGTGGCCTCGACTCGGAATATGTCCGAGATGCCCAGCCTTATTCCAAAGAGACTGGTATCCCGACTGTCAGGACCACTTACTTGGCCACTCATACGTTGCCCGTGGTTCATGAACTAGGACATGATACCAGGAACCCACACCAATCACTCATGTTTGTCCCTTAAATCTGTTTTCTCAGTTCAAGCGGTTTCCTGATGTTTTCCTATCCCCCCCTTCGCTTCCCCTATCTACGTCTATTCCCATGCCCTCTTTCTCCTCCATTCTTCCCCCTCCTATTTTCCCTATTCCCTCAATCCCCCCTCCTCCCCTCCCCCATTTTGTTCGTTCGGCATCTTTGTTTCGTAATTTTCGCTGTAGAAGAAAGTATGAGCATATGGAATAGGTCCCCAGATATGTGAGCAGCTCGGAGGCTTCTTAAGTTGTAGAACTAAGCATGTTGTCCTCGACGGCGTATTCATCTGAGCCAAGGATATCGTAAGGAGTGCCCCAGGAAAGTATGATAGGGCCGCTATTACTCTTTATACACATAAATGATTTGGCGGACAGGGTGGACAGCCATCTACAAAATGGCTCTGAGCACCATGGGACTTAACATCTCAGGTCATCAGTCCCCTAGAACTTAGAACTACTTAAGCCTAACTAACCTAAGCACATCACACACATCCATGCCCGAGGCAGGATTCGAACCTGCGACCGTAGCAGTCGCGCGGTTCCAGACTGAAGCGCCTAGAACCGTTCGGCCACCAGCGGCCGGCAGTCATCTGCAGTTACTTGCTGATGAAGCTGTGGTGTACGGCAAGGCGTTGAACTAGAGTGACTGTAGGAGCATACAAGATTACTTAGACCAAATTTGTAATTGGTGTGATGAATGGCAGCTAGCTCTAAATGTCGAAAAATATAAGTTAATGGGGATGAATAGGAAGACCAAACCCATAATGGTGGTGGTGGTGGTTAGTGTTTAACGTCCCGTCGACAACAAGGTCATTAGAGACGGAGCGCAAGCTCGGGTTAGGGAAGGATTGGGAAGGAAATCGGCCGTGCCCTTTCAAAGGAACCATCCCTGCATTTGCCTGAAACGATTTAGGGAAATCACGGAAAACCTAAATCAGGATGGCTGGAGACGGGACTGAACCGTCGTCCTCCCGAATGCGAGTCCAGTGTGCTAACCACTGCGCCACCTCGCTCGGTTCAAACCCATAATGTTTGGATATAACATTAGTAATGCCCTGTAAGGCACAGTCATAATACTGCAAAGTAATATGAAATGGAACGATCATGTGAGGTTTGTGGTAGGAAAGGCGAGTAGTAGACTTCGGTTTATGGGCAGAATTTAGGTATGTGTGGTTCGTCTGTAAAGGAGATCGCATATTGGACGTTAGTGCTACCTATTCTTGAGTACTGCTCGAGTTTTTGGGTCCCATGTCAGGTCCGGTTAAAGGAAGACAACGAAGCAATTCAGAGACGGGCTGCTACATTTGTTACTGGTAGTTCGAACACCCGAGTGTTACGAACATGCTTCAGAAACGCAACTGGAAATCCATGGAGGGAGGGACGGCAGTTTTTTCGACGAACACTAATGAGAAAATTTCGAGAACCGTCATTTGAAACAGAGTGCAGAACGATTGTGTTGCCTCCAACATACATTGTGCGTAAGGGGCACGAAGATACGAGAAATTAGGGCTCATAAGGAGGCACATACACTGAAGCACCAAAGAAACTGGTACAGGCATGCGTATTTAAGTAGAGAGATATGTAGACGGGAAGAGTACGGCATTTTGTCGGCAACGCCTATAAAAGACAAGTGTCTGGTGCAGTCGTTAGATCGGTTACTGCTGCTACAATGGCAGGTAATCAACATTTAAGTGAGTTTGAACATGGTGTTATAGTCGGCGCACGAGCGATGGGACACAGAATCTCTGAGGTAGCGATAAAGTGGGGATTCTCCGTATGACCATTTCACGAGTGTACCGTGAATATCAGGAATCCGGTGAAACACTAAATCTCAGCCGCGCGGGATTAGCCGAGCGGTCTTAGGCGCTGCAGTCATGGACTGTGTGGCTCGTCCGGGCGGAGGTTCGAGTCCTCCCTCGGGCATGGGTGTGTGTGTGTTTGTCCTTAGGTTAATTTAGGTTAAGTAGTGTGTAAGCTTAGGGACTGATGACCTTAGCAATTAAGTCCCAGAAGATTTCACACACACTAAATCTCTGACATCGCTACGGCCAACCACGACGACTGAAGAGAATCTTTCAACGTGATAGAAGTGCAACCCTTCCGCAAATTGCGGCTGATTTCAATGTTGGGCCATCAACAAGTGTCAGTGCGCGAATCATTCAACGACACATCATCGATATGGGCTTTCGGAGCCGAAGGCCCAATCGCGTACCCTTCATGACTGCACGACACAAAGCTTTATGCCTCACCTGCGCACATCAACTCCGACATTGGACTGTTGATGACTGGAAACATGTTGCCTGGTCGGACGAGTCTCGTTTCAAATTGTATCGAGGGGATGGATGTGTACGGGTATGGAGGATGTGTATGGGTATGGGTATGCAGACAACGTCATGAATCTATTGACCTTGCAGGTCAGCAAGGGCTGTTCAAGCTGGTGGAGACTCTGTAATGGTGTGCGGCGTGTGTAGTTGGAGTGATATGGGACCCCTGATACGTCTAGGCACGACTTTGGCAGGTAACACCTGTGTAAGCATCCTGTCTGATCACCTGCATCCGTTCATGTCCTTTGTACATTCCGACGGACTTGGGCAATTCCAGCAGGACAATGCGACACCCCACACGTCCACAACTGCTACAAAGTGGCTCCAGGAACTCTCTTCTGAATTTAAACACTTCCGCTGGCCACCAAACCCCCCCAGACACGAACGTTATGGAGCATATCTGGGATGCCTTGCAACGTGCTGCTCAGAAGAGATCTCCACCCCCTCGTACTCTTACGGATTTATGGAGAGCCCTGCAGGAGTCATGGAATCACTTCCTTCCAGCACTACTTCAGACATTAGTCGAGCCCATGCCACGTCGTGTACTCGCGGTGGACATACACGATATTAAGCAGGTATACCAGTTTCTTTTGCTGTTCAGTGTAAACTGTCTTTTTTACTCGCTCTACTTGCGACTGGAATAGGAAAGGAAATGACTAGGGGTGATACTGGGACCCTCCTCCGCGTGCTGTAAGGTGGATAGCGGAATATCGATGTAGATGTACAGAGTCGCCGCTCCAAGAGTATTGGTAGAGAGGACTGTATAATTAAAGCAGCGCTCACTCGGTAGCAGAGGGAAGGACTCGTTCCGAGTACGAGAACATAGCGTGGTGTGGTAGCACTGCAGCCAGCTCGGCACCTACAGCGACAGCCGCGGCCAAACACACACGGCTGCGGCCTGCGGTGACAGGACAGCCCCCTAGGGGCCACGCCTGGTCCCGCAGCCTCTCCTAATTAGCTCTCCGCTCCTCCTCTACGCTACGCCCGCCGCATCACAGCTGCCGCCGGCACCAAATTGGATTTTTGCGCTTCCGCGACCGCGCGCGTCCTTCCGCAGAAGCACTCTGCTCTCAGCCAACTGACGATGCAGCTAATGTATTCCAGTCTCTGTGCGTCTCAGACACGACTTTTCATTTCCTTTCGGCCTTTTGCGCTCGCTCTCTCTCTCTCTCTCTCTCTCTCTCTCTCTCTCTCTCTCCCCCCACTTTCCAACATATTTTGTTTCCAGTATTTGTAAGAGCCGTTCATTCCCTTCATTTTTAAAGTCCCGTCGACAAGGACTTAAGCTGCGGTCACGGTGGCAGCGGTATAGACGAATTCCAACCAACTACCGACATTGGACGAGGAGGGCCGATGTTTCCAAACGAGTACGCCACTTTGTGCGTGGTAACGGTGCAGCTGATCTTATGGTCCGAACGTACCGACTGCGGACGATAACCCATCAACCCATGACATTCACATCAGTTTTGTTTTCTGTGGGCAAACCGCCCGACATTGTCACACACGAAACATGGGACTGTGAGAAGCTGATAAATTTAGTCCAAGAAAGGAGTTTTTAGCATCCAGAAGATGAAAAATTTCATAACCTGGATATAATGCGGAATATATCGACTGAGACTGCAGCTTTATTGGAAGCCATACGTAAGTAAAATCTTTATCGGAAATTTTAGGCATAAATTATAACCTCAAAAGTAATTTGTTCAATTAAGAGGGGTAGCGTATAAAATGCTTAAAACTCACTACTGCATCCTTTTTGTCTTGTGATATGTGGTTTAGCTGTCTTACAAACTATTACTACTACTTACTGGCTCCTTTAGGCCAGTAGGGTGGTGATACTGTTATATGAGGTGGTTTGCAAAGGCGGTGTACGTGAGTCCTCTTTTCAGTGCTTTATGTGTTGACTATCTTATTGCACAATTTATGTTCGTCTTTTACACGTAGCTGACAGACAGTCTTGAAGGTTACTTGACATATGTCTGTTTTGCCAAATTTATTTGAAGTTGTGCGTAGTGTTTGTTATCTTGCTTCCCAATGTCAGCATGAATAATCTTATTTATTTAATAGCATGTTTCCCTCTTCATGTCATGCATTTGTAAAATTTGTTTGGTTAATCCAGTAACTGAGGAAACAGTGTACAGTACCCATCACTAACTTTTCGAGAAAGATACAGCCCATTCAGGCGCATTCAGCGTCTTTTTAATAACAAAAGCCGCAATACAGCGTTGATGTCTGCGCACAGAGCCGTCGTGGTATCCATCACACCCCAGGAAGTTAAACCTCCTTAAAAGAATAGGTTATATCCTAACCTAACCTAACCTCCCTGACTTCACCAACCGCTGAGGAAGAATATCGGACGTACTGTGACCAAGCTGTCGGCCGATGTTATCGGGCGACTTCTGACGATGGCGTCTAGCGTATTTTGTCGGTGCTACTGTGAACTCAGCCTTACACAGTTCTTCTGTCGTACAATTCGAGTGGTTCAAAACTAGTATTTAAATTTCAACGAACCGAATCTCAATTCTGGGACCTTTACCTTTCGCTGGATTCTCTACTAGTTGAGCTATCCAGGCTACGCTTGCCAGGTGCAAAAATAGAAAAGCCCGGCAAAGGATTACCTTTAGCCGGACATTTTTCCCTAAAAGCCGAAATACGTAATATAAACTGAAAGAGATTTTTTTTGCGAAATCAGCCTTATAATGTGGCAATTAAAATACCAACCAACTGCTCTGTTTTCTTAGTTGCTCGGTCTTCTTCCTACGATAATGTTCCTTCAAACTAAAAGTTCTTCACTAACAAAATAAATCATTACGCACTTATTCTTCTCGAATGAAGTAACTTTGGTCATTTCAGTTAGACTTAATGAAGAAATAACAATAATCTTTAGTTAAGTATTGATATTTCTCAGTCGAAGCCAGATATACACGTCTTGTATTGGCTTTGTAAACTGTCAGAAAGTACCCATTTTCAATTTGACACAGTTAAGTCCGAAAGAAAATAAGGACTTTCAGTTACCGATAAAAAGAATACTCTGTCGCGTGCGAACGCACACACGACACACTTTTTTAGCGGAGGCGCAGCGTAGAATATTTTTGTTCGCACTTGCGCGTTTCAAAACGAGTACGGCGGACGCACGAGCGTGACAGGTCGACTCGGCATCGACTAATCATCTCATTCTACTTTCTTTTTTATTTAACAATGTCTGTTCCTTCAGACAAGTATCACAAGCCTCGGTGGGCAAAAAGGCGATACTAACAGTGATCTTGAGTCTTCGTGGTCTCATTCTCCCTGATGCGTGAATCGCGCAATGTGCGAGCATTAGGGGATGTAGACAACGTGCCACATCGAGGTTCACATCGGTCCAAGGTTCGTGAACCGACAGCCCCAGTAGTTAAGGCGAGCGCAAGCGATAAGCGGGAAATACAGGTTCGAGTCGCGGTGCGACGCAAATTTTCATGTGTCACGAAGAGGTAGCATATCTGTACTGAATACAGCTAATGTCAAAGAATTCGGTCAGCGAATAATTTCGTAACATTCTACTTCCCCACGCTCGCTCTGCGTGTAGCATGGTAGTGGCACTGTACGTTAGGTTCGTTCGGACTACAAAGAAAAACCAAAGACACAGATATAAGAGTTTGTATTTGTGGGAATCCACAGCTTTCAGATCCTTAATGAACTTAAACGGGGTCCATAGTAGGCAGTAATGCGATGTTTATTTAATCGTGCTATTAGCTCATTTCGACTAACCGTCGTTGTCAGGCACATTTGTAGCACCATGTATTTAACGTCATTTTCAAATCACTCTTAATTACAAGTAAAAAGTAACCGTATTCTGTCATTTTACGAAAGATTCACGCTACAGTGAAACGTCTTAAGATCGTGTATATAAAGCAAAGTTCAGAAGACGATGTGGATCCTTTCGTGAAATGACGGAATATGCCTAGTTTTTACATTTAATTAAAAGTGATTAGAAAATGGTATGAAATACATGAGGTTAAAAATGTGCTTGACAATAACGCTTAGTCGAAATTAACTAATCGCACGATTAAATGAATATCACATTGCAGCCAACTACGGACTATGTTTACGTTTATTACAGATGTAAGACTAACGTTTTTTGTGGTGTATCTACGTATTCCTCGCACTTACGTCATCAGCTTGGAACCGAGGCCTATGAGAAAGACAGGCCACGGGCGTACATCACGAAGGCAAGCCAAGATCGCTCAACTCAGCAGACAAACTGCGTTTCTACACCTGTTACCACGTAACTAGATATGTATGTACAAGCAAGAACTGCATCTTCTACTGGAATCCACTATTATAGAATCTCTGTTATTAGTCCTGCGATGATCGGAAGTTCATAGGTCCTCTTGTAACTTGTTACGGCTGTACTGGGGTACAATACAATTAAAATCATGCCAGAAGGACTATCAGTTGCATAAGGCACCACATGTTCTATGAAATGAGGACTGTTACACAGAAGAGTCAAAGTGCTATAAACAAGCCGTTATACCATTTTAGTCGAGAACTGTTCTTAAATTTTGTTGTACGACTAATAATCGGCACGACTTCATAATAGCAGATTGGAGCAGAAGATATAATTCTCGTTAGTACGTACACTGGCCGAGTGGTTCTAGGCACTTCAGTCCGGAACCGCACTGCTGCTACGGTCGCAGGTTCGAATCCTGCCTCGGGCTTGGATGTGTGTGATGTTCAAAATAGTTCAAATGGCTCTGAGCACTATGAGACTTAACATCTGAGGGCATCAGTCCCCTAGAACTTAGGACTACTTAAACCTAACTAACCTAAGGACATCACACACATCCATGTCCGAGGCAGGATTTGAGCCTGCAACCGTAGCGGTCGCGCGGTTCCAGACTGTAGCGCCTAGAACCGCTCGGCCACAACGGCCGGCTGTGTGTGTGTGTGTGTGTGTGTGTGTGTGTGTGTGTGTGTGTGTGTGTGATGTCCTTAGGTTAGTTAGGCTTAAGTAGTTCTACGTCTAGGGGACTGATGACCTCAGATGTTAAGTCCCATAGCGCTTAGAGCCATTTGAACGAGTTAACAGGTTTAGAAACGCATTTTGTCCGCTGAGTTATGCGGGCGAGCGAACTGAGGCCTACCTCCGAGACGTACCCGCCGCTGCCTGTTTTCTCGTGGGCCTCGCTTGGAACGGGCCTTACGTGAAAGTTCTCTGCTTCATCGCTAAAAACCGAGCGAGGCAGCACTTGCGTACTGTATTTGGCCGCTCATGTCAGGCTAAAGCCGGACAACTGGCAACCCTAACCCGGGCGCGACTCACGACCCGGCGTCACAGCTTTAATTTCGTCAGTCCCTCTGTCCTACCTTCCAAACTTGCAGATGTTCTCCTCCTCCATACCTTACAGGAACAGTGTGAGATTCCGCTTACTTCAGGCTCAATTTATTTACCGCTTTCCACATTACATTTGAACGATGTGTGTAAGATGGATAAGTTGCTACCGTGATCGGTAACACAGAGCGCTACAGTAACGAATCGGGAGCCAATTGTCACGGTCGGAAGGCAGATAGCGAGTACGGTCGGCGGTTCGGAAGCTGGCGGTGTGAGGCACCGAACGTGGCGAGAGCGCGCGTTCATCATAGCAGTCGTAGACGCCGGGGAACACAGACGTTTAGGTGCGAAACTACTACTTTTTCTGTATCAAATATTCGTTATTATAATCCATTTATAACTTAATAAATGCTTGCGGCACTGTAAGAATCTTTAAAGCTTCTTTACTCTTATTACAGTATACTGTAAACTAACTTTTTTGTAATACGAAACAAATGATGCTGAATATGCTACCGGGAAATTACAAATCCTTCCGATGTTGTACGAAGTTTGCTAGCGATTCCTTCTGGGCGCCTAACAAGTCAGTCGGCATGAGGAAGCACTCTTCATCGTAATTGCGTGTCAGAAATACTCTCGAATTTCTGAATTCTACGAAGTATAGTGTATCGAAATGAGTAATTGTGTATTGCTTATATTTCACGACGTTTATGAATAAACGAACCTTATTGGTTCCCGACTATTATTTGAAGTAGATTCGGAACCCACTCATCCAGTCATAGCAACCACAATTTTGCATCTCTGACGTTTTTCCAGTGCGCTACAGTAACTGCTGCGAGGGACGATAACAACGAGAGCACATCACACAAGAGGTAGGACGACGTCCTGTGGGTCGACTGACGAAGGTAATCTAAGTAAGGTTTAGCTTTTCCTTCAGTCTCGGTTGAAAAGACAAGATTATTTTAACTGTACATTGAAAGGTGGCTACACTGTGCCACTGCGCCAGAGAGTGCGCCAAAGAGTACTATTAAGCCGCCTCCACAGTGCGTGTTACGAGATCGTAGCAGTCAGTGCTTGTTATGAGATTGTAGAAGTCAGTGGTTGTTGAGAGTTCATAGCAGTCAGTGCTTGTCGTGTCGAGAAGTCGGAGTAAGATGTTGTAGTAAAGAGTGTTGTTCAATGTTTTATGCAGTTATTTGATGGGAAAGATAGCAGATGTTATTGTGTGCATTTCGTCAATATATAAAGGTAAAAAATTACAATGTTCTTTTATTAATTGTGTATCTGAAATAATGCATCACTACAGGTTCAGTCAACAAAGCATCTGGCTTGTGTTCTTGTATTAGAGTGAATTCTGGTTTTCTTACGCAATTACAGTTTTTCTAAATTTCTTTTGTCACGTCAGCATAGTTGGTATTTAAAAAATTCTTGTCTTGTTGGAAAAGAACCGTGCCAGATGTGGACGTTGAATCACACTCCCACATACAGAACAGTTACTCTTGTGCTTGTTGGCTTCGTAGATTTTTATAGTTGCTGGGGACTTAATTAATTAACTGTGTTTACGAAAATTTTCTTACATTGTTCTTTGCAGTCAGATTGCGTAATAATACTAGTAAGGGCCAACCGTTTACGAGACTTACGTAATCGGACAGACAGCTACTAAAAATCATTTTCAATCATATATATTTAATTAAGCCCCCATGCACGTGGCGACCGCTGCTTCGGATCGTCCCTTGGATTCTTCTGATTGTGAAAATTGTAGACTGTAGTATTGTTGTAGTAATTTTGAGTTTAGTGATTGTAGTCTGTATTGAGTGTGTAGATTTGGTAATTGTCATTCTTCTAATGGTATTTTTCAAAATTTAATTTTTATTGCCTTGTATACGCGTTTGACAAATTAGTGCAATTATTTCAATTGTTCGATTGATCGTGTCTGAGGGAGACATTTCATGTGAATAGTATTGTTGGAGATAAGGAGGCATTGTGTGTAATTTTCGTACAGTGACGAATCTTTTGTATATTTTGTAAATGATTACGCGATCAATGAAAAAGGCAAAAATGATGAATAGTGAGAACGAAATTGTTGACATGGCGAACTCGCCAACACAGGACAACTGTATGATGAATAATGGAGTTGAAAACAATGTAATAAGTCGGGAAAATAGTCCGGAACCATTTCAAAATTTTTCTCAATCAGAAAATTCACAGAATCCGAGATTAACGATAGAAGATTCTGAAATAGTATCGAACACAGATAGCTTTACAGCTATGACGAAGGAAACTGGTTTTGCGGGAAATGTTAGGGGCGAAAATAATTTTGAAACAGTTACCATGGGGCAGTTGATGAGTGCTATATTAAAAATGGAAACACGAATGGAAACTTTGGGATCTGAATTAAAAAATGACATGGGAACTTTACGGGCTGAATTAAAAACTGATATAGGAACAATGGAAACACGGATGGGAACAATGGAAACTCGGTTAGGATCTGAATTAAAAACAGAAATAGGAACAATTAAAAAAGAGATGGGAACTTTGGAAACACGGATAGATTCACGAATAGGGACATGTTTCAAAAATATGAAAGATGAATTAAAGAAAGAAATCAGGGAAGAAGTACAACCGATTCTGAATTCTCACAATAATAGATTAATTGCAGTAGAAATCAGACAAAGGGAACAGGATAGAGAACAGGAAGAAAGAGATCGCGTGATAGTACAGAAATTTTCAGAGTTAAATTTACAACGTGCAAAGGATAAGGAAGAAATATTTGAGAGAATCGAGGAATCCGTACCAAATGACAGATTAAATAACCTAACACAACAGTATGAACAGTTAGCTACCAAATGTGACAATACTGAAACCCGAGTCGCGACACTTACGGAAGACGTAAATAAACAGAAAGAACAATTAGGTGACTTATCGGAAAGAGTTGAGGAAATTTCAGATAAACTGACAAATCTTAGTTTACATGGGGACAGAGATTCGGATGATACAGCTCCATTACCATTTGCAGAAACCGAAGAGTATCAGAACATAAATAAGCATGTTGAAAATCAGGGAAAATTTAATGAACGTGTGAAAAGGGAATTTGAGGCATTACGGAAGCAAGTCAAACAAATTGAAGGCGAAATAGTAGGAAAGGACAGTAGAAGGAACTTAGAATCACAGATAGCAGAGGGGTATGAAGAAAGTAATTTATTTCATTTACGAGAAGCAACAAGAGAGCGCCAGGCGCGCGAACTTTACAATAATCGACATTCGGACTGGGACAGAAGCGGTAGGTCTTTGTCGCCACGAGGCGAAAACTTTGACTATAAACACTTTTTGACTGTCCGGAAATTTAAGATCTTCCGCAACTCTAAGAATGACATACATTCATGTGCATGGTTAGATCAATTTATGTACGCACTTCCACCAAATTGGCCACTAAGTCACAAACTGGAATTTATGTGCGGATATTTAGAAAACGAACCGGCGACGCGGATGCGCGCACTCATTAGAGATTGTAATAATCTAAATGATTTTTATCATGCATTTCTATCGGCATATTGGTCCGAAAACACGCAAGACAGAGTCAAACACAGTCTTATTATGCAGCGTAATTTCAAACAGTCTGAGTTCCGCACGCCGGCAGAGTACTTTGAGGACATGATTCGAAAGAATCAGTTCCTGTCCAACCCTTATAGCCCGACTGAATTAATTCGCATTTGTTTAACTAAGCTGCCACAATCCATAAGACAAATTGCTTTGGCCGGAAGATGTAAAGACGACATTGAGACTTTTAAGACTTTGTTGCAAGAACTTGAGTATGACAACGATGACGGGACCTCTTGTAACTTTTTCAGTAACAGTAATTACAATAGATTTTCAGAGAAAAGTGATAGTGGTCGGAACGGACGTTATAGCGGTAATTTTGAGAATGACAGACGTAACAGACAGGACAACAGATACCAGCCTTATGATAATAACAGACGTTCTAACAGAAATTACACAGACAATAGCGGTAATTCGTACCGGAATGATCAATCATACGGAAACAGTAATCGGTATCATCAGGACAGAAATTATTCATACAGTAATAGAAATTCTTACTACAGAAATAATCAGGGTAGTAGATACAACAATAATTTCAGAAATGACAGTCGAAATTACACAAGAAGTAGTTATGCAGACAGACAGGAAAACAGAAATTTTAATAACAGACACAGCCAAGAATTTGCTTCTAACAGACAGGAAGGACCTAATTGGCATCCTCCACGTGACAGAACTTCTGAGAGACAAGTGCAAATTGTTGAAATTGATCCGCGAAATGACGCGAATACTCAAAGACGTGACGCAAACAATCGACAATGACTTGCAGCTTCGGCTTCTGGCAGCAATATAGACGGCTCAGAAAGCAATGACACTACGACTTTACACTACGTACGCCTGGAAGACATGAGAGACATTTTATTAGACGAAAAGGAAAATAATGTAGACGCATTTTTACATCCTGTTATTGAAGTATGTGTGGGTAAGAATAAGTTCACTGCAGTATTAGATTCCGGGAGCCCACTGAATGTCATTAGTGAATCAGTTTTTCGGATATGTGAAAGAACTATTGCCTGTCCGGTGTTACCTATTTCTAAAACTACAATTCGAGGAGCGATTTCTGGAAAAAGTGTGGAGGTCAAACAACAGACCAATTTAAATTTCATTTGTCAAGGATACGAATTTTCTGCTAATTTTATTATTGTTCCATTACTCAGTACACAAATTATATTAGGTATGGAGTTTTTTAACGCACATAAGGCAATTTTGAACTTTAAAGAAGGAAGATAGTCTATACACACACTTTGTGTCGCAAATTTTTTCTGCTTTATAACGGTCCATATAGAGTTCGCAAAATTATTCATGATAACACTGTCGAAGTAGAAACTCTTAAATCACGACGCTCTAAAGGAATACATCATATATCAAACGTAAAAATTTTTGTGGAATGACATACTTGTGAGAAGCTAACAGCTACATGTAAACATGCGGAGAGTACAAGGATACCGCGCTGTGTTTTGGCGGCGGCACATACTCAAAGCAACAGTCGGGTCTGCGCGCCGCACAGGGCAGTCGTTGACCGCAAACAATTGCTTCCTACGTCACGCGCCTACAGCTGATCGAGCGCTCAGTGCGAATGCACTGACAGCCGTAAACAAATACACAGTCTAATTTCTCCGACTAAATTCTGTATAAAGCTATAAGGACTTGTTGAATTGTGTTATTAACATTCAGTATTTTGCAGGATACGGTTCTATAAAGTATTTAAGAACTTCAGGTAAATTCTGTGCGTGTCTGACGTTAAGACGACTTGCTATCGAGAAATTTTCAGGAAGAATGTAATTTCGAAGAAGAAACTAATAAACTAAAAAAGGTAACTATTAATTGAGTTCATTTTCAGGTAACATATTTCCACTTAGGTACGTACTTAGACGTAATTTGCTGCTCGCAATTACGTGATTCATACTTTGTGCTAATTTCATGTTCTATGAATTTACGTGTAAAGCGACGTGCTTGCGTACGTTAACTGATTTTGTCAATGATTATTAATGAACTGGGTTGTAACTTGTGTATATTATGCATCGCTTGGCTGCACTGCTTTTTCACTGATGTCATAATTTTTTTTTTATTATGTGCCTGCTGTGCTTATTTATTTAAATTATAATTGTCACCTGATTAGTTGTGCTGATATGTATGTAAGTTATACTTTGTAATTTATCTGCTTGCGCCTTCATGTTTACTTATTAAGATTACATATGATTATGCATCGCTTGGTTGCACTGCTTTTTCACTGATGTCATATTTTTTTTTTTTTAATTATGTGCCTGCTGAGCATATTTATTTAAATTATAATTGTAACCTGATTTATTGTGCTGATGTGTTTAGGTATGTAAGTTATACTTTGTCATTTATCTGCTTGCGCCTTCATGTTTACTTATTAAGATGACATATGAACATTTATTTGCTTATGCTGATATGATGCTAATGACCTGTTTGCTGCTATGCGTATGGATTGTATATTTACACATTTCTGTTTTGTTGTCATATCTGCTCTTTAATTTGGTATATAGAAATGCTGATATAAGGTGTACAAACATAGAGTTTAGGTCACATTACTGTATTAATTATAGATTGTTTGCTTGGCAGAGCCTCGTTGTAAGAATTGTGCTGCATCCACTTGCTGACATTCTGTTATCTACTGGTATATTTACGCGCTATTGCATGTTTTGCTTACGCTCAGTGCCTTACATTTTTAAGATAAGAAAATTAACTGCTATAATTCGACGAACGACATTAGTACAAGAAAGTCATTGAAGTCACATGAGCTGAGGTTTTATGGAAGCTGTATAATTTATGCTAATAAGAAGGAGGCTGACGACATGACATACCATTACTAGGTTTAGACCATTAACAGTTATTACACTGCATTTTTCGTGAGCGATTGAAATAGTAAGTGACACTTGACACAAAAAATACTCCACATGTTTGCTTCTGCTATGATTCTTGAAGTGGTGTACACACTGTGAAATATTATGATCATTCGCACTCCGTAATCGTACTTAATTACTGAAAGTTATTCGAACTAAGTCTGTTAGAGGTCATGTATGCATTTCTTTGTTTATAATTTATAATGAGTAGAAGATTTGGGTCAGATGGATTACACAGAGGTTGTGTGTGGACACTGTGTCTTCGGATTGTATGGGATGCTGAATTGAAGTTGCATTAGGATTTTGTCTGTACTTGTTCGAGGAGACTGACTAGAGGAAAGAGTTGTGTTGGAAGTGAAATGATATTGGTGCTGAGGTTTATATTTATCGACGTATTATTGAGGTATTGAGAGTACATGAAGTTGATGATTATTGGAGTTTTTGTGGACAAGAGGTAAGGTAAATGATATTGATGATAAGACGTATTGAAGAGGTATTATTGAGGTATTATTGAGATTGTGTGAAGCTGATGATTATTGGAGTTTTGGTGTATAAGAAGTAAAGTAAGTGAGGAGCATATTTTTTTTTTTGTTGGTCTTATGGAACAAGGAGGATGAAGAGAGCAGACTAGAACACTAAAATAGAAGGAAGATAGTCTATACACACACTTTGTTAAATCACTAAGCAGTATATACTTTTTTTTTGGAGAGAGGAAGTAATTGCATATCTTGGCTCACTGACAGTTGTTCAGCAACAGTACATTTTGATCTGGCTTGGCAAACATTGGTCTTGACATGATGACTATGACGTTGACTTAACTATTATTGACTGTTATACATTGCTGCCACTACTACGTGATACACATGATGAACATCAGATTTTGACAGAATTACATTTATACAATTAACACTATTCAATTACACAGTAGTACTTAATGTGGATGAGAGATGAGTGAGTGTGTTCTGTGTGTTTTCCTTTACTAATCCTACCCACCTATCTCCTAAATATTATTTTATTTGTTTGTAGTGGCTTGCACTGACACTTATAAATATTATAGGTTTTCTGATATTTGAGTATTTGTAATAGTTAATAGGACAATTATCTGACATCATTTGTGTGTTTGTTATGATTTGTATGTTACTGTAAAAGCATTTGTATGTGCATTCAAACTATTGTTCATGCCTGAACTATCTGATTAGTGAAGATAAATATTCTGAACTGTTACCTGCACTTTTCAACATGATATGTGACATTTGGTCGTGTTTAATTTCTGCTGATGAACTGTGTGATCAGTGCTAGTGAATTTTGTGGAACTGCTTCTGCTGAGAGATGTGACTTTTTGCTGTCTGCACCAACTCAACATTGCTGGGTGCCACTGATGGACTGCTTCTACTGATAAGATGTCCCCTGTTGCTGTGTGCACCTGATCAACATTGCTGATGCCACTAATGGACTGTTTCTACTGAAATGATGTCACTTGTTGGTGTCTGCACCTGCTCAACATTGCTGGGTGCCTCTGATGGACTGCTTCTACTGAAATAATGTCACTTGTTGCTGTCTGCACCTACTCAACATTGCTGGGTGCAACTGATGAACTGTTTTTACTGAAATGAAGTCACTGGTTGCTGTCTGCACCAACTCAACATTACTGCGTGCAACTGATGAACTGTTTCTACTGAAATAATGTCACTTGTTGCTGTTTGCACCTGCTCAACATTGCTGGGTGCAACTGATGAACTGCTTCTACTGAAATGATGTCACTTGTTGCTGTCTGCACCTGCTCAACATTGCTGGGTGCAACTGATGGACTGCTTCTACTGAAATAATGTCACTTGTTGCTGTCTGCACCTACTCAACATTGCTGGGTGCAACTGATGAACTGCTTTTACTGAAATGATGTCACTTGTTGGTGTCTGCACCTGCTTAACATTGCTGGGTGCCACTGATGAACTGCTTCTACTGAATTAATGTGACTTGTTGCTGGGTGTACCTGCTAAACTTTACTGGGTGCAACTGATGGACTGCTTCTACTGAAAAGATGTCACCTGTTAGTATCTTTTTTTTGTATAAACTAATCATTGAAGGCATTTTATGTGAACATTTGTATAAACTGATTTTTTGTATATTGTGTAAACTATTGTGTAAAGTCACATGTATGAAAAGAAGTTGTATTGCTTACTGTATTTCATATGTTAGGTTAGTGAAAGGTCAGTGCAAAGCCAAAATTTTAACTAATTATGTGATATTTAGGTATTAATATTATCTTTTATTTTTGTCTGTATTTTTCTGGACGAATTTGGTGGTATTTTCACCACCAATGCTGGCAAAAATACCATCAAATTCTGGCCTGTGGAGGAGGGGCATATGAAAGGTGGCTACACTGTGCCACTGCGCCAGAGAGTGCGCCAAAGAGTACTATTAAGCCGCCTCCACAGTGCGTGTTACGAGATCGTAGCAGTCAGTGCTTGTTATGAGATTGTAGAAGTCAGTGGTTGTTGAGAGTTCATAGCAGTCAGTGCTTGTCGTGTCGAGAAGTCGGAGTAAGATGTTGTAGTAAAGAGTGTTGTTCAATGTTTTATGCAGTTATTTGATGGGAAAGATAGCAGATGTTATTGTGTGCATTTCGTCAATATATAAAGGTAAAAAATTACAATGTTCTTTTATTAATTGTGTATCTGAAATAATGCATCACTACAGGTTCAGTCAACAAAGCATCTGGCTTGTGTTCTTGTATTAGAGTGAATTCTGGTTTTCTTACGCAATTACAGTTTTTCTAAATTTCTTTTGTCACGTCAGCATAGTTGGTATTTAAAAAATTCTTGTCTTGTTGGAAAAGAACCGTGCCAGATGTGGACGTTGAGTCACACTCCCACATACAGAACAGTTACTCTTGTGCTTGTTGGCTTCGTAGATTTTTATAGTTGCTGGGGACTTAATTAATTAACTGTGTTTACGAAAATTTTCTTACATTGTTCTTTGCAGTAAGATTGCGTAATAATACTAGTAAGGGCCAACCGTTTACGAGACTTACGTAATCGGACAGACAGCTACTAAAAATCATTTTCAATCATATATATTTAATTAAGCCCCCATGCAACATCTCCTATGCCATCATCTACAGATTCGTGGCTATTCTGACAGAGACATTGGGACGTTTAGCCGGCCGGAGTGGACGAGCGGTTCTAGGCGCTACAGTCTGGAACCGCGAGACCCTACGGTCGCAGGTTCGAATCCTGCCTCGGGCATGGGTGTGTGATGTCCTTAGGTTAGTTAGGTTTAAGCAGTTCTAAGTTCTAGGGGACAGATGACGTCAGAAGTTAAGTCCCATAGTGCTCAGAGCCATTTGAACCATTTGGGAGGTTTAGTCAAAAATGGTTTAAATGGCACTAAGCTCTATGGGACTTAACATCTGAGGTCATCAGTCCCCTGGAACTTAGAACTACTTAAACCTAAATAACCTAAGGACATCACACACATTCATGCCCGAGGCAGGATTCGAACCTGCGACCGTAGCAGCAACGCGGTTCCGGACTGAAGCGCCTAAAACCGCACGGCCACAGCGGCCGGCGAGGTGTAGTCCACGAAAGGTTCTTGCACCAGCGCACCTGGAAGAAACGTGTAAGTACTGCCTGAAGTAAAGTTGTGAGGAGCGGTCAGTTGCGCCTGTAAGGCCTTGTCGGTAAAGCATTTGACCGCGAAAGGAAAAGGTCTCATTAGATTCCTAGTCCAGCACACAGTTCTAATCTGCGAGGAATATTTAAAAGTTAAAAAGCATCCAATACACTTCAGTAGAATAACTGGAAATTTGGAACTCAAAGGAAACTTAAGCATGGAATTTACGTAAAATCAAAAGAATTTTCAGAAATATTAGATTTTAAAGACCTCGTAAATGATAAGGCGAAGAAAAAATGCGTGTGAGTGGAACAAACTTAAACAAGCTTAATTTTGTGGATAACATTCTATAATAAATGGAACGACTTGTCCGCAGCTCGTGGTCGTGCGGTAGCGTTCTCGCTTCCCACGCCCGGGTTCCCGGGTTCGATTCCCGGCGGGGTCAGGGATTTTCTCTGGCTCGTGATGACTGGGTGTTGTGTGATGTCCTTAGGTTAGTTATGTTTTAGTAGTTCTAAGTTATAGGGGACTGATGACCATAGATGTTAAGTCCCATAGTGCTCAGACCCATTTGAACCATTTATTTTGGAACGACTTAGTAAATCAAATTTCAAAGTAGGGTTAAAACTCAATACAACAAGAGTAAAACAATGTACAATGAATGTATCGAAAAAAAATTGCACACGTTAACGATGAAGTTGGAGAACAAGTAACGAGATTCTCTGTTTAGAACAGTAAAAGGGCGCAAATGAGTGAATCATAAACAAGGGTAGAGGTAGAGGTAGAAATGAACTACCTGCAAAAGTCCGCTCTATCGGTTTTATTGACCAGCCATACCGAAATAATGCCTCGTACTGCAGCCACATTGCAAGAATGTCAATAGCAACTATTGCGAACTCGCATCGCCGTATAAACGCACCTTTATAGCCGTATAAACGCACCTTTATAGAAGATACTGGGGTAGCATGGATATATACTGCTGAAAACCTCGAAGTCTGGAGGACGCGCGTGTCCAGCAGTCGTACTGTGAATGTCTGATTATAATGATGACATACTTTACATCACAAGATTAATATATGACTTGATAAACATACCTGCCTGAATAATTTATCTATTTTGTCTACAAAATATTGGAGGAATTCAAAATGCAGTCAGCAAAGTGATGAATGTACTCTGTTCATTGAATTGAAGAAGGACGAAAGGCTAAAACGCGTCTTAACATCATGAATGTTCATACAGTGCCTGGCTTCTGTATTTGTTGACGTAATTTGATGTAAGGCCACTGTACTTCAACTCCACCACCATGGAGAGAAAAATGTCGTGTGTCGTCTCCAGTGTCGCATCAGTATTCAGCTGCGGCGTTGGCGGCGACAGCGTAGCTGGCGCCTGGCAGTTAGCCGAGACTCCGTGGAGATTCGCTAACTGTACCGCCGGGTCGGCTGCTTCCCGCTCCATTGGAAATGTTTCGCTCCAAGGATTCCGCTGCTGCCCGCCTCCACAGAAAATAGAGTGGGCAGCGTTCCGCTGAGGTCCCGTATTCGATTTCCGCCTGAATGATTTAATAAATGGCCCGGAATGCGACACCCTGCGGACCGCAAGCCACTTCCAACACGCCCTAAACCAATGGTGGCCGAACTTTTCCGGTCCTGAGACCAATGATGCAACTCGTAAAAATTGTTACTGCACTTCCCAGTTTTGTGATTCATCCTCCCTCCGAACCTAGAGCAAATAGTGTGGTGTACTATATACAAACATTAATGGAATTCCTATTTTATCAGTATACAAGTATTATTATCGTCACACTCATCTGAGAATCGCACGCCATCATTCAGTGGTTATGAGTAACAACAGTAATGCATTACTACTGTAAAGTGTAACATAGTCATCACATCTCCACAATCATAAGAACCATCATCGTCATCAGCGACATTACAGCCATCAAAATCACAACCAGCACGACGACAACGACGACTACCATCACCACCAGTCATATCATCTTCAGTCATATCATCTTCAGTCATATCATCTTCAGTCATATCATCTTCAGTCATATCATCTTCAGTCATATCATCTTCAGTCATATCATCTTCAGTCATATCATCTTCAGTCATATCATCTTCAGTCATATCATCTTCAGTCATATCATCTTCAGTCATATCATCTTCAGTCATATCATCTTCAGTCATATCATCTTCAGTCATATCATCTTCAGTCATATCATCTTCAGTCATATCATCTTCAGTCATATCATCTTCAGTCATATCATCTTCAGTCATATCATCTTCAGTCATATCATCTTCAGTCATATCATCTTCAGTCATATCATCTTCAGTCATATCATCTTCAGTCATATCATCTTCAGTCATATCATCTTCAGTCATATCATCTTCAGTCATATCATCTTCAGTCATATCATCTTCAGTCATATCATCTTCAGTCATATCATCTTCAGTCATATCATCTTCAGTCATATCATCTTCAGTCATATCACCCATCATATCGTCATATCATCAGTCATATCATCAGTCATTATCACCATCAGTCACTATCATTGTCATCATAAGCATCATCACCATCAGTCACTATCATTGTCATCATCAGTCACTATCATTGTCATCATCAGTCACTATCATTGTCATCATCAGTCACTATCATTGTCATCATCAGTCACTATCATTGTCATCATCAGTCACTATCATTGTCATCATCAGTCACTATCATTGTCATCATCAGTCACTATCATTGTCATCATCAGTCACTATCATTGTCATCATCAGTCACTATCATTGTCATCATCAGTCACTATCATTGTCATCATCAGTCACTATCATTGTCATCATCAGTCACTATCATTGTCATCATCAGTCACTATCATTGTCATCAATCACCAACAGCGGCGTCATAGTCACCATCATAATTATACCCAACATCGGCATAGTCAGCATCATCATAGTCCTCAACATCGTCACTGTCCATCCCCTTAGCTGAGTGGTTGTGCGCGTGACTGGCAGGTAGGAGGCCCAAGTTCGATTCCCAGCCGAGTCGGATCTTTTCTCCGCTCAAGGACTGGGTATTGTGTTATCCTCAACAGCATTTCATCATCAACAACATTGCCCAGTGTGGCGTCAAGTAAAAAGCCTTGGATCTCGGCGGCCGAACTTCCTGGACTCCCAGCCATTAATGCCATACAATCATTTCATTTCAATAGCTTCATTGCAGTCATCAACAGCATCATTGTAGACCAAATCAGCGCCATCAAGCCCACAACAACGCCATCAAGTCTACATCTCAACAGCGTCATCATAGTCATTCACAGCACCATCATAGAAATCAGCATTAAACATTTGACATCCACTGCTTGACGGGAAACCACATTTAGATTTTGCCACCAATTACAGCCAAGCTGTACTCAGATTTTTGAAGTGTCACCTACCCACCTTCCTTTACGTCGTCGTCTCTGCCTTTGCTCTTTCATCTTCGAATACAGCAAAGAACTTCCTTGATCCATCTATCATCCATTCGCCTGGCAACTAGTCCCGCGCACTTTCAGTTCATTTTTATTACGGTCAAAATTGCTAAGTAAACGCAGGTGTCTCCGCAGGAGAAACAGCGACCGTTCTAGAACAATATATACAGATAAAGCGCCCCAGGTCGCGTAACATTTATTACTGGATCAGGGCGATGAATATCACAAGATAATCTTGTTGGTAGAGTGAAATTAGTAATAACGCAAATATTGCGCAGCCCGTGGCTGTTTGTATGTTAAGTCACACCACGCGATTGCAGTCCAATTACCTGTTTCATTTGTTTATTTTCGTATCTCTCACGTAATTTCAGAGTAAGGATATTTCCTTTGCTCGCCGGACAAATTCTCAGCTTTCGTATCATAAACAAGTTCTTAATACTGTAAGTAAAATCTGTTACAACGAAATGCTTGCAACCCACTCCCCCTCCCTCCTCCTCCTCCTCCTCCTTCTTCTTCTTCTTCTTCCTTCTTCTTCTTCTTCTTCTGACAAGTTGTATACATATGTATATTTGCAAATAAACGATTTCTGTAGAGGCAGAATGTGCTGGCCCTTTAAGGTAGACGCTCTGTGACGTTGATACTGCTACCGACAGGGGAAGTTGTTTTCATGTTTTTAAATTTCTAGAAAGCTTTTGACATTGTTCTTCACAAATGGCTCCTGATAAAATTATCTAAGGAGAATCGTCTCATGAATAGTTTATTACAGGTCTGTCACAGTTACGGTAAATATACCCTGGCGACTAATTTCGAGCTGACTGGTTCATTCTCAAGTCTTACCTACTGAGCCTGCACTGAACGTGCCTGATCTTAATGACAACCATCTAAAATTTACAATACCTGTGCCACACAATGATAGTAGATAAATGCCACAATAAGCATATGCTCACTATACACGTCAGAATCAAAGTCACGCATGTCACATCACTGCTTGTGGTCAGTAAATTTGTCCCCGTGCCTGCTACTGAAGTGGTAACCAGCGGCGGGTGTTGCCCCATAATTTTGAAGCTTTGTAACGCCATCTGATGACGTTTCTGGACCTGGCTTCCTATCCTGAACTTGTTCTGAATGACATTATCTACAACCCTCGAACTTCCCGGTACTGATTAGTTATACCATGTACATTAGTTTTGTATACTATCTGCTCAAAACTATCCGGACACGACTACGTAATAACAAACTTACCACTAGATGTCACGGGAGGTGGATCCACCAGTCTGAAAGAATGGGGCGAGTATTCTGTGTCAGGAGAGAGGGTGTAACAGCAGAATGGGTCGATTAGGAGAGCTCAACGACTTCGAACCTGAATAACTAAGGCGGGTCAGGGACATTTCAACCCTTCTATTGCAGTCCAACTCCGATGTTGCTGATATGATTTTGAAGTGGAAGCGCGAGGGAACAGACACAGCTAAACTAAGATCAGGACAGATCTCATTTACTGACGGATGGGGATCATAGTGCACTGCAATACGTGGTTATAATAAAAATCAGCCGAAGTGCTACAGGACAGTGCGTAGGGAGTGAAAAAGATTGGGCTGCGATGGTTGAGCAGTTCCTTATATGCTTCACATTTCTGTAGTCAATGTTAGCGAACGCTTCAGATGGTGTGAAGACCGATGCCACTGCACAGTGGATGGTAGAGAACGAGTGATTTGGAGCGATGAATCACCCTTTACCCTGTAACGATCCAAGGTAAGGGTTTGGGTTTGGTGAATGCCTGGAGAACATTACCTCCCAGCATGAGAAGAATCAACAGTGAAGTACGGAGGACGTGGTGTTATGGTAAACGGATTTTTTTCGTGGTTATTTTGTGGTCCCCTTCTTACGAATAAGAAAACGCTAAATGTGGAAGGATGTGAACAAATTTTACAGAAATGTGTTCAATGAAGAGCAGAGAGACAGTTCGGAGACGATGACTGACTGTATCAACATGACAACGTATCCTGTCATGGTTTGTGGACTATAACATTCCTGAAATGGACTGGCCTACCCAGAGCCCCGTTCCGAATAGAATGGATGAACTCTAGGATATACTTTTTTTCTTATGGGGCTACCTCAAGAGCAAAGTCTACACGACTCTACCAAGAACACTGTATGAGTTAAAACAGAGAATTCAAGATGCAATTCACGGTATCACAGCTGAGATGTTGCAGCGGTCAATAAGGAACCTCAACAGCATATTTCACGTATGCATTCGTACAGGAGGACGCCATATAAAGGCCTTAATTTAAAAAAAAAATGACAAATGCCATGAATGACAAAGTTCTAAGATTTCAATTACTATGAATGCAATTTCTTTTCTTCGTCACTTCTAGTTTTATTGGATTGTGGAAATGTTCCCGTGTTTGTGTATCACCGTGTACATCCTTAGAAGCTGATGACCAACCTGCATTCTGTTTCTCTGCAGGAGCTGCACTTAGGATGATGTACTGAATTAGAATTATAACGATACCACCGACTGAGGGATAGGAGACCACATACATAGCTACAGTAATTGCACATGTCTGCAACTTGCAGATGCCAATGCTCCACGCCCTATGGCATACTCCCATCACATATGCAAATCGTAAGCTTTGTTTTGGTAATCCTATTTACATACCTAACTCCAGGCTGTTTTTGTCCTTTTGTTTGTTTATTTCACTCTCCATCTAGTCTTCGTCCATCAAAAGTACTCAGACACCTATTAGTGGACATGAACGTGGGGCATGTCCAGGTCTTTAATTCTACTGAAGACATATGGAATGAGGTGTCTGAATGTCTGTGGAGGAATGGCAGCCCATTATTCTTCAAGAGTCGAAACCAGGGAAGGTAGTGATGCTGGACGCTGGGATCTGAAGGGATGTCGAACTCGTAATGCTGCCACCTGCCCACGGCTGCCACTATTCATTTCAAACATTCCCGTTCTTGTGTGTCACCCTGTATCGAGTAGCATCAGTTCGTGCCATTCTCGTCCATGAGCTAATGTACTCCTACCGGCCGGCAACACACCGAACTACACAGCTATGCAGAGTAGGCTATACGGCAGGGGACACCTCACAGCAAGTGGACTACTTCGTCGATTACGGAGAAGCGATTGATTTTGTTGAACATCATATACTTACTGATCAGGAGTACTGTAAAGGGTTCCTTATTATGCGCGCAATATCACTAATAGACTTTTAAAAAGGGTCATACTTGAAACACTAACTTCAGGGACAGCATTCTCTTTTATAAAACCTACTAACAAGATGTTGCCGACTCTATACTAATAACGTGGGGAGAGGAAGGACCGCAGCAAAACCCAACACATGGAGTTGTTCGAGGTTATTACGCCACCATGTAGCGTTGCAGGCCTTCTCAAGGTCGAGAAAGAAGCCTATTAGCTGGCGAAGGCGGAGGAGAGCCCATTGTATAGACGCCTACAGTCACTTTATTAATGGTAGGATGATGACACCCGAACGCACACTGAAAGTGACTAAGGAGTTGTCTGAATTCTAAAATTCAAACAAGACGGCGGTTGATCATGCACTCCGTCTTCCCCAAGCAGCTGGTGAGACCAAAGCTACGAGAATTACTCGGGGACGTACGGTTCTTCCCAAAAACTGAAACAGTTTCTTCCAAGAGTCGGGGAATTGTGCCGTGTCAAAAATGACTTTAAAAAGATCGCAGAGGGTTCTTTCGGTGTTCCCACTGAGATGCCTCATCATGCTCTAATGGATATAGCTCTGGAAAATGTTATAAAAGATGCGGGTATCAGTAACGATTGGGGGCTATCCCCTACAAATCACTTAATGTGCGCGCATATGCAGATTATACTGATGTATTTGCAAGAACGCTGACATCAATGAAAGACCAGCAGATAAGTGAAGGGAAGATTAAGTATATGCCTGTAACCAAAAGATCATCCTAAAGAACCACCATTCATAGAAGTTGGTTCAGTACATCTGACGAGAT
Organism: Schistocerca piceifrons; assembly: GCF_021461385.2. Lineage (NCBI taxonomy): Eukaryota > Metazoa > Arthropoda > Insecta > Orthoptera > Acrididae > Schistocerca > Schistocerca piceifrons. Next base: position 1,093,519,436 of record NC_060138.1, on the reverse strand, counting down.
GAGTAGTTCCACTTACCTTGGACCGGAAGCAAACTGTAAGAAACGCAGAAACGAATAATGTCCGTCAACAAGTGCTACCATCATATATCATTTCAAATCTAAGCAGCTGTTCAGAAGAACTGTGTATAAAGTTTTACTGAGGCCAGTGCTAACATTTGGTGCTGAAACACAGACATTAAAGAAATTCGATGAATAGCAACTTTCCTTATTTGAAAGAGGATCTTTAAACAAATTCTTCGGCCAGTGGAAGAATATTGTGTCTGGGGGAACAGACTGAACTATGAATTAAATAATCTATATAATGAACCAGATATTGTTAGCTACAGGTTGGAGTGGGCAGGACATGTACTGAGAGCTAGTGACAGATCAATGTAGTTCCTGACGGAACCAGGAAGTGTGGAAGACCTAAACTCAGGTGGGAGGACATAATGAAAACTGGAATTCACAATTGGAAAAGTTTGTCACTAAATGGGAAAGAACGGAATAATGTTCTACAGAAGGCCAAGGCTCACAAAGGACAGTCATGTATTATTATTATTATTATTATTATTATTTGTCGCTGGGAGGGCAGAAGTGGGGGCGGAGAATGCTTTTACTTATCGAATTCGGCGGCGTCGCTGTTGGGCGCTGAGGCTGGGTGACACTGAAGCTTCCAGAGACAGAGGTCGAGCTGCCTGACATTTACGTGCAGCTCCGACATTTCCAACGAGGGGTCCCCTGTTAGCGACCAGTTGTATGCAGGGTACATACTTTCACAGACTTCACTTTTACTCGCGATTTTATTTTTAATTAGATTCTGACGTAGCAATGGAAAATAATGGATATGCTTTCACGCTATTAAAAGATCATTACAGATGCAGATAAAACAGACTGGTGAAATCTTAATACATAATATAAATATAATATACAATGAATGACGTTCGATATCAACTACTCTTTATCTACATGTGTAAAACAATCCAAAATTAGCAGCAAGGTAAACATTGTCAGACTTTCAGAGTAGAGTACGTTACTTTCAGCTGACAATGGACTAATACTGAAAGGAAAGTTCTTACGTCAGATCCACGACCCCAGTTATCTCTGAACAGTAAGATGTTCTGAATCTCGAATCAATGTGGAGAAGTTCCTGCACATCTTAGCCAAGGCAGCACATTGTTTATTGGAGTGCTTACGCAGAAACACTGTGTATCTTGTGAGCCTGTACGTGCACCATTCCGCTTCACACAGAGAGATGTGTGTCCTCATGTCTTCCTCGACACATTGCGGAGCATGTCAGGATTTATGGTTCGAAGGCCTTCCTCAACACTTTTGCGCTAATCTTCACAGGTCCAACGTTGAGCCACAAAGGTCTTTATTATGTTCCATAATGAATTGTCGGGTGTGCTAACTTATTGACCATTTGAATGGGGCTGCAGATGTTGCTGAACTACGCCCTATCAGGCAGTCTCGAGATTGATTGACGATGTTGCTCGCGCATCTGAATAGCATAGCGCGCTGGAGCTCCGTCCTGCTTTAAGACCACACGATCTATGATACTTTTGTCTCCGGGCTGAGGTCTTAACCACGTTTGCAGCAAGTCCAAATACGAATTTATATTCACTTATTCTGAAAAAAAAAAAAAAAATTCTTATCAGATATAATGACGACATCGCGGCCCATATCATAACATGAGGGGGGAGGGGTTTTTTCCAAAAAATTGTTCAAATGGCTCTGAGCACTATGGGACTTAACTGAGGTCATCAGTCCCCCAGAACTTAGAACTACTTAAACCTAACTAACCTAAGGACATCACACACATCCATGCCCGAGGCAGGATTTGAAACTGCGACCGTAGCGGTCACGCGGTTCCAGACTGAAGCGCCTAGAACCGCTCGGCCACTGCGAAATATCGCACATACTTCAGAAGATAATATTCTACAGCGAGACACGGAATTTGGAAATTGTACCGACAAAGGATTGTACGCAGCGTACTTAAAACGTTACTTTAACAGAAAGAAAATTACGTCTGTGGACTAGCGATGTACGCCTGCTACATTAGAGTACTTGCAAGACAAATTTAGAATTAACGTCATTATACCTTCAGATAATCTGCGGGCAAAATGCGAAAATGAATTCTAAAATTTTCCCGGTGTACTGAATGTTCACACAAATTTTGGGGTTGCGGCCGGTCGTCGTTCACAACATCCCACGATGTTTCAACTGGACACATGCCTTTCATCCTCAGGTGAGCCATCGAAGACAGAAAGCTCAAGAGGATGACTGGCATGTGTTCAGTTGAAACATTTTGGGATGTATTGTACGGCCATCGGCTGCAACACCAAAATTTCTTTCAACAAAACGTAAATACTTATTATGCCCGATTATGGCTTTATTTTTTGAAAGGAGATTAAAGACAATGTGAAATATTATATTCTGGTAGCATTACGAAAAGTACTTATAATATTATCCTTTATGTTTACTACTAATTATTTCTGTACATTTATTTTACACAGTACTATTTTTAATCATTGCTAATAGATTTTCAATAATTTTCATTTCTATACACATTACAACTTTTGTCTTTTATTTCGTCATCAACAAAATTTCATTAACCCAGTTAATTTCGTAGTCAGTTTATAGTTCCATTTAGAAAGCAATATTAGAAACTCGCTGCTCCATATTGTTGTCAGATAATTCATCCAGAATTGTATTGTTTTGGCATGACATGATACCAACCTAGGTAATATATCATCTTTTGTAAGTACTAGGTCGACCGCATGGCTGTGAATGCCATGTTGACTCTGTGTCGAGGAATGAGCTTTGTGTCGATGAAGGGGATTTGTATGCCAGGAGTGCCAAAGATGGTGGACTTTATGAAATCATAGTGGCAGACATTTCACAGTTCATGTAGAAATTAATAACAGCCAGAGGCATCAAGATACCTTAAAAAGAAACAGGTACATTACCATTATTTGCACGACGACTCTGATGATGTAATCAGATTTTCAATATCTTTATTAGTTTAGAGTTTAGTATCCGACTGTAAATTATACAAGTAACACCCAGCAACGAATTTCCAAAATCTAAACGGTTCATCCGATTTTGATGATCGACATGTCTTTAGAAAGCTATTAGTGTAAACCTAAAGTGGTGTGATCTACACACATGTAACTTGAATAGTACATGAGTTATTGGAGGTGAAAGTGGCCGATTATTGTGGATCGCGTCAGGCCATAAGTACTCCACAGTTACACGAAAAAACGGTAGCACCATGCTTATAAATATATTTCTTCGTCTGTCTTTGTTTATATGTGACATATACTATTCATGAAGAAATTGCTCAAATATTTACTGTGTTTTAGAAAGCACAGAGGCATTAGGCTACTGGCCTACTTTTGTTTCTATTCCTTTAATATATGTTTACTTAATCTGTTTATGTATTTAATAATGTGTGTTACAGCGTGTTTATGGTCCAGCCGTAGGAATATTTACTCAATTTCAAATTATTTAAATGTAAATCCAGTATTTCGTATGTGTTTCAATATGTTTGTGAGTGTGCGTTGGCTTGGAGACATGGCGGGAACGCTCTAGCCAACCACAGCGCTCGTTACTACGATAGGCGACTACCGAAGTCAATGGAGAGACTGTATGGAAGTGGGGGAGGAGCATCGGGTCACACAGGACGGGGAGTTCTGGATGGGAAGGTGCGAACGGACGGTTGCAGGAGATAGAAATATTTCGTAGCGCCGACTTGTGCACTTGTGAGATTTCAGTGGCTTCTGCAGTGAAGACGTAGTATGCGTTTACAAGTGAATATCTCGCAAGCTACGTTGTTGCTCATAACTAATTACGTGAAGTAGGAATCTATTATTTCTGTGTTATTCAACTTATATTTTATTTAATTATTGGACCATCGACACCAATAAATGTTTTGCAGAAATTAACAGCATTGCCGCGAGGGTTTAGCCGAGTGGTCTAGGCGCTGCAGTCATGGACTGTGCGGCTGGTCTCGGCGGAGGTTCGAGTCCTCCCTCGGGCATGGGTGTGTGTGTTTGTGGTTGTCATAAGGATAATTTAGGTTAAGTAGTGTGTAAGCTTAGGGACTGATGACCTTAGCAGTTAAGTTCCATAAGATTTCACACACATCTGAACATTTTTTTTAAACAGCATCCTTAAAAGTACTTCTGCTATTGTGCTTGGTGCACAACACAGCGGTTCTCCCTCTCGTGGTCAGACGTGGTTGACCGGCATCTTTACGCCGAGTACGCCAGCGCTCTCGTTCCCAAGCAGTCCAACATGACGTCACTGCAACATTCGAATGCCCTACAAATCTGGATATTGCACGATTGAACCACCCGGCTACATGGAGATTCATAACAACACTCTTTCAAAATCTGTCAGTGGCTGCTAGCGCTGTCACGCGAGTGCACTTCATCTCCGTGTCCTTCACAGCGACCACTCAACATCTGATGCTGTTCACATACTCTATCAGACCTGTTAACAACACTAGACACGATAATACGAATGCACTCTGTTGTCTACATTTACGAAGTTACACTCACATCCGACCATGTCTTCCTGGTGCTTTGCTTTTTTTGTCAGGAAGTGTATTTATGCGGCATGCTGCTGCTACTCACCATGCATCATAAGTAGTTAACAAACAGTGTTTCACATGTATTGTAGAAACAATGTGATCCTTCCTGGGGTGGGTGGTTGGGGGCGGGGGGACGAGATGGAGAGCAAAGATTGCTCAAAAACCATGATCACTGTGAACAACATTATTTTGGAACAAGTATCAATCGTAATGCTCAGAATACCAAAGTGAGGGGGTATTTTTTAAATTTTTCAGTTATACTTAACCCAAAAATTGAAGGTTCAGTAAGAGATGGCACTTCAATGTATTCAACATTTCCAGGTTCAGCGACTTACTCACTCGTCATTATCTCTTTGAAAGGCATGTACAGAGTAAAAGTCAACAACGGTGAAAGAAATTGGAGTTTTTTTATATTTTTTGTGGTGGTCTTTAGTACACGTTACTTAAAGAATGTTGTCACTATTAAGAGAGTGTTAAAAGGTATTTTCACGTTCTGGACCCTGATTACACATCGGTACCTCCTTAATAAATATCTTGTTAATATAATTCAATAACAATTACCGAATTTTGCTTTTTTATTTTTTTATAGTTGGCACACAGTAACCCCCCTCCCCCTTGGTAATGGATGTTATGGAAAATTCCTTGGTATTGTTTGGGTTAAGCTGGTGTGCATTCAGAATGATACAATAGTGTAGATCTACAAGGCGAGGTAAAAATGGTGATCCGAGACTTTACAGCGCGATTCCTCGTGCACTGGCAGGTAGTTTGGCGACACTGTGCTCACATATCCGACAAGTATCTCGGTTCGACCCCCTGCTATAACGCTTCCCAGTTCGTACTGATAGAGAGAAAAGTGAATATAACTGCAGTGACGAGGGGGCCTTACAAACTGGCCCTCTTAGATTTCATAGAATTTGGGAGTCAGCGCCCGGACATTAATTTCTCAAGACAGTACGACACAATTCTCTCAAAATCTCGAAAAAATCGCGTTTCAAGATTAAAACATTTCCGAGCGTCGTTGAGTACAAAACATTTCGAGCCACTGACGTACGAGTCTTGTAATCGTTGAGACACTAGTTCAAATACCTCTAGTAGCAACTCTTCCTTTTCTTAAAATTCTATATTTACTAGCAGACGGAAATATTAAATAACGGATATTGAATCACAATTTTAGTAGAAATGATCGCCTTTTTAGTTAAAAACGACATCGAAAAGCGAGGATTGACAATAAATTAAAATTTGGTAAAAAATGAGAAGCGTCAAATATTAAATAAAATACTTTTTATTTCTTGAAACTGTATTGTATTACTGACACATGTAATTTTCTCTAGCCTTTCCGTGTGAAGAAAATCGAACATGGCTGGTGTATAAGGTCCCACAGTACAGCGCATATTTGTGCAAGACCACCTCTAACTGCTGTATTAGTCGAATACAGTATTACTGCTCCCACGACTGAGGACGCTTCAGTCGGCATATCGTGAGTTTCTCTCGTGATGCTTACCGAGGACCAGCTGGACCACTTCACAGTGCATCACAACTGCCTTGAAGTCTTTCATAGTGCGACAAGCTTTCCTTAGTCACCACTGTACTTGTTCACTGAAATGTCACGGCGTGTATTCGGTAGCGTTGTCTTCAGCCCGAAGACTAGCTATCCACGCTAGTCTTCCTTCTGTATTAAACCAGAACAGGGCTGCAGCACTTTTTGGACAAGTTCTCCAGCAGTTTTTGGAGAAGTTCTCTGAAAAACGACTCAGCGCTGCACCTCTAACTTTTTTATACACTGTCGCATATCGTAAGAGATGGCGTATGGCGCCCTTACGTCACACGGATGTGCAGGTTATTTCATTGTGATTAGGGCAGAGTGCTCTCGCAGCTAAACGCTCCGTGCCTTTTACTCGCAGCCCTTTTCCTCCAAACGCCGTCTTCCGCCGAGCCGCTCGGCCTCGCACAATTTGCGCTGATGGCCCCGAAGCTGCCTGCTTTGATGTCGGTTGGCTGCGCTGGATCGGCGCCTGGGAAGTAGACGTCTCTGCGCAGCGGCCGTGTAGGGTGGGAGGCCTGAATGGCAGGCGCTGCCTTCCAGTCGGGCGTCAAAAGGAACTGCTCTATCCGCGCAGCGCACTTCCAGTAACAGCCCAGCTGTTACACAAGCTACAGCTAATGAGCCCAACTCTCCTCGTAATGGCTGAGCCACCAAGCGAGCAGGCATTAAACGCATAACAGGAAAACACGTCAAACCTGAAGAAAAAAATCCTGATGACACCCCGAAAAAGTTCGTACAAAGAGAAAATTCCATAGGTATTAGTCCGTAGTACAGCATATTTTAGGGTGTACGAAAGTTATTCATGGAAACATACTCATAGAAGTATACGGTAAACACCGAGCTGAGATTCAAATCAAGTTACGGCTCCCGGGTTTTGTTCATCACAATCTTTTGATTTCTGACATCAGTCACCATCATTTCTGCTTGACGATCGACCTCAAATAAACTTCATAATAATGGCTGACTATATGCAATATGTATTATACAAAATGAACCAGGGTGTCATTCAGTGCTCAAATCAGAATGTGGGTTCCATCACATGGGTCCCTTACCAATACCTCCGACCACCGAGTGACATCTAGCGAGCTGTAAAGAGAGTTAACGAACCCTGAACATCTAGGTTTGTAGTCTAGTAACATCGTCAGCTTATTTTCTCAGTTATTCTTCAACTAATAACTGCAGGAAATTCGAAAAGACAATGTGCCAAAATCAGGTTCATGACTATCAAGTGAGGGTCTAAATTCACCACGCACAGACGCAAATTGTTGGTAGTATAAAGCCACCATCACAACCTACTTGTTTAAAAATTAATTTGCATAGTTTTCTGAGTAATCTCGCCGATTATAAAGCCAATTAATATCTATTTCAAATTCCCGATACGTAGCGTTAATACTGCTGCGATGCTGGTTTGGGGGCATTATCTAATTGTTCCACACTTAAACACAAATTATTTCTCTCCAATAATGCATGCAAAATAGATGAACACCTACGAAATTCAAAGCAACATCGAAGAAACAACATGTGCACAGACAAAGTAATAAAGCATTCACAACGTTTTCTCGGGCTTCTAGCCGCGTCAAATTGTATATATCCACGACATATCGGCTGAGTGCTCCTCTACCGATTGTCAAGTGGTACCTGTCGTGAGATTGCTGTTGCCTTCCTTATATAGCCGTGCTATCTTATGAGGCACCAAAGGAGCCTAGTCCAACACCATATATGACGCCGCGCGGGATTAGCCGAGCGGTCTCAGGCGCTGCAGTCATGGGCTGTGCGGCTGGTCCCGGCGGAGGTTCGAGTCCTCCCTCGGGCATGGGTGTGTGTGTGTTTGTCCTTAGGATAATTTAGATTAAGTAGTGTGTAAGCTTAGGGACTGCTGACCATAGCAGTTAAGTCCCATAAGATTTCACACACACACACACACACACACACACACACACACACACACACACACACACCATATATGGCAAAGTTTTCTTTGCGCAGCCAGAAATCGTTTATTCCCAAGAAAGTAAATTTCTCAAGAGCTTGTTTTTTTGTTTTATTTTGATGTTAATCTCATGCATGTACCCCTATTTCACGACAATACTGTCTTATCTTTTAGTATCTGTCAGGGGTTCTTCAGGTATCTAATGCCTTAAGTACTGTTACTGTCATTCCAACAGGGGAGGCGTATAATGCATCTGCCATGTAGTTCGATAGTTCGTGCCAAACAAATTGTACTTGATGTGTAGAAATGAAAAATATTTTTCCATGAAATGATACCGTACTTAAGGCATTACTAGCAGGAACCTTCAGATGACGTATGTAGATATTTATTGCACGTACATGACAGAGACAAAATAAAATGAAAAATACAGCTTTTAGGAAACTGATTTTCTTTGGAATAAATAAATTACACCTGAAAGTCCTATGGATATCCGGTACTTAGCCGATACAACGGAAACAGAAACCATTTGTCGCTTAAGTAATAGATATCGAATCCAATTAGGTGTCCGTTTTTAAGAATATATTCTGCTACCGCAAGAGAGCATCATAGGATCTGCCTTAAACCAAATAGAGATACGACAGAAGTTAATTTGGGACGGGCGGACGGGGATTTGAACCCCAGTGCCTTAACACTGCACCACTTCAATCCGCGAGAAGGCCTACGTATAAGCAGTGACGAAAGGCAAAATTAAACGCACGCACTCAGTCGTATATATTTTCAACTTGTATACACGTGATCTTTCATATAAATCAATCATTATAAACAAAGACAATAAACCACTGACGACAATATTGAAATCAGTGACTCATTGGTGGCGCGATCGCGTAGATTCCTCTTGACTCCATACGGAATGCCTTATTTGAGTACCGCGGCATAGGACACAGTTATTTACAATTAATGTGCTGTTTTTTAGAGTAACTCTCATGCAACGAACTCGATATTAAAATGTAAATTCGTTACCTTGTTCAATGAATTTTAGTGCCTGACCGTCACAATTCTGTTCATCTCTGCTCGTGAAAGAACTCTCAATCATAATTATTAATCATGTAAAACGTTACAGTGAGACTCATGCACCTGAACAACCGATACTGACCGCGTGTAGTAGTAGTAGTAGTAGTAGTAGTACAGCGTCTATCGAGTGAAGCTTGAAGTAAACTATACCTGCCACTCCGCGACTTTATAATCGGACAACAGAGAAGATCAAATGACAAGTTTCTTCTATGATGATTGTAACAACGACTGTACAATGTGGCTTTCCTTTTTTACTGGGGACATTCCAGATGATGTACTCGCCGTAGGCGGTGAAGCTTAAAACGGCCAGGTATGTAATGAACACTAATTTCATCTGAATTAAAGGAACAAAATTTTCCTTCTTGGAAACAAGTCTTAGAATACTCACGAACAAAATCTCATCTGGTTGGATCAGTTGTAAAAAAACAAGGAGTTGTATCATAAGCAATACTTGAGATAGAGCGCCGATCAGTTGTAAACAAAGTCTCAGAACTAAGGTCTTCGCACAAAAGGTGCCCGAATTAGAGTCCAGAACGGACTAGCAAACTCTTAGTCCAAAACTAAATTCGGCACAGTTGGTGACCAGAAAAAATTAACCTAAATATACTGACGCAAAACTAATCGCAACGCCAATAAATAATTAATCTAGAGTAATGAAATTTCGGGAATATATTTAGGTGATTAATATTGCAAGATCACAGATTAATGAATGCGTGAGATACACCATTGCAAATGTGAGATGTTAGTACTTTAATAAGCGGTGTAACTGCCAGGACGCTGAATTCAAGCACGCAAACGTGCATTCATTTTGTCGTACAGGTGCCGTAGGTCGGATTATGAGATGTCGTTCTATACCTGTTGCACTTCGTCGGTCAATACACAGACGTTTAATGCTGGTTGCGGATGACGCTGCAGTTGTGGTTCGATCATGTCCCTATGTGTTCGACTAGATCGAGCAGGCGAACATGTTGACACACTGTAGAGCATGGAGGTTTAGAACAGTGGTATACGAGCGAGCGCTATCCTGTTGGAAAACACTGCCTGGAATACTCGAATCACCAGATTGACGTGCAAATTTGCAGTCAGGGTGCGTGGGATAACCACGAATGTGCTCCTGCTGTCGTACGAAGTCGCACCCGAGACCATAACTCCATGTGTAGGTCCAGTGTGTCTACCACGTAGACTGCTTGGTTGCAGGCCCTCAATTGGCCACCACTGGCATCGAGGCAGAAACAGCTTTGATCAGGAAACACAATAGACCTCCACCCTGTCCTCCAATGAGCTCTCGTTTGACACTACTGAAGCCGCAAACGGCGGTGGTTTCGGGTCAATGGAATGCACGCTCCAGGGCGTCTGGCTCGGAGCTTCCCTTGAAGTAATCGATTTTTAACAGATTTTTGTGTCACTGTGGTGCCAAATGATGCTCAAATTACTGCTCCAGTACAATACTATGCACCACAGCCAAACGCCGAACACAAAGGTTTTCCCTCTCGGTAGTGCCACGTGGTCCCGGAGCCCGGTCTTCTTGCAGCCGTACATTCTCATGAACACCCCTACCAGCAGTCAAGTACAGTTGCTACATTCCTGCCAAGACTTTCTGCAGTATCGCAGAAGGGACATCCAGCTTCCCGTAGCCGTATTACACGACCTCGTTCAGACTCAGTCACGTGTTGATGTTGGCGTCTTTGTCGCCTTAAAGGCATTGTTGACCAACTTTAACTCACCGCATCCAGTCTAAAAGGTAACTGACGCTCACGACATAACAGCGTGTATTACAACTAAACCTGATTTGCATCCTCATAGAGGTGCTACTAGCGCCACTCTTATGCGACGCGCAAAATTTGAAAAGACGTCATCTTTCAGATGTAGAAACAAACTTCATGTCGCACATCTTCTTCTTAGTTTTTCGATTTTTTTTTCCTGTCAGTGTATATTCCGAGGTCAGAAGGCATCTAGAATCGAAAGCAAATACTGTTGGAAAATGTTACTCACTATTAATGTCACAGAATATTACGCTAGGAAAAGTTCAATCGCGACATGATGGTCCCAACTTAGAATGTTGTGAACTTAGACCCAGTGAAAGTTAAGGCCCTTAAATGACAGTCCCATACAGAGGTTCCTGCGTGTCGAAAACATAGTCAAATTCGGCGTAATGCAAACAAAAATAATTCAAATGGCTCTAAGCACTATGGGACTTAACATCTGAGGTTGTCAGTACCCTAGACTTAGAACTACTTCAACCTAACTAACCTAAGGACATCGCACACATCCACGCCCGAGGCAGGATTCGAACCTGCGACTGTAGCAACAGCACGGTTCCGGACAGACGCGCCTAGTACCGCTCCGCAAATGAAATAAGTCCAGAATTAATACAAATTGTCTCACGGAAACACAAACACAAATCATTGCATCGTCACTGCGGCAGCTCCAATTTGAGTTCCTGATTGACGAAACGCAAATGCATTCGGCTCCTGGCCCAGAAAGCTCAAGCTTATTCTGATTGAACTTGTCATTCAGGGCTCGTGCGCCGCCTGATGTACAGCCCTCGACGCTAGGATACAATCGATCTAGCGTCCAATCACGTGGCCGACATAGGAAAGAGGTTACTAGGGCCAGCGACCTTTGCTGCCACTTTGATCAACGTCTGCTGGCCGGGTGTAGCGAGCCAGTGTCGTCAGTTAGGACGCAGGCTGTCTACGTACCTTGGATGTAATGTGTGTTGCAGACAACTAGGCGTAAGCCCGCGAGATTGCAGTAGGGATGGCTTAACGAAAGGCTCTAGAACGGGTTACAGATGTGGTTCAGTTAAATGACTTCTTTCACGGTAGCACGTTGGTATGCACGTCATGTAGGGCAGACAAAACCTATGCAAAGATACACTTACGAGACAAAACATGACCACATGCTTAACGGCGTGTTGATCCATTTTTGAAATGCAATAGGGCGCATAATCTGCGCAACATGGAGTCGACGAGTCTCTGGTAGGTTTCTGGAGACGTGCGTAACCAGATACCCGCCACCACACTGCGCAGATCCCGTACAATAAGGAATAGCTAAGTAGGCTGCTCAGTTGAAAAGGAATGGCAAAATAGGTACAAAGAAAATGGTTCAAATGGCTCTGAGCATTATGGGACTTAACATCGGAGGTCATCATCAGTCCCCTATAACTCAGAACTACTTAAACTTAACCAACCTAAGGACATCACACACATCCATGCCCGAGGCAGGATTCGACCCTGCGACCGTAGCAGTAACGCGGTTCCGGACTGAAGCGCCTAGAACCGCTCGGCCACCTAGGTACAAAGAAGGTAACTGCGAAGAAACAATGGGTAACAGAAGAAATACGATAGTTGATCGATAAAAGAAATAAGTGCAAAAATGCCCAGGGAAATTCTGGAATACAAGTCGCTGAGGAATGAAATAAATAGGGAGTGCAAGGAAGCTAAGAAGAAATGGCTGCATAAAAGATGCAAAGAAATCGAAAAAGAAATGATTGTCGAAAGGACTGACTCAGTACAAAGGATAGTCAGAATAACCTTCGGTGAAATTAAAAACAACGGTGGTAATATTAACAATGCAACGGGAATTCCACTGTTAAATTCAGGGGAGAAAACGGATAGCTAGGAAGAGAACACTGAAGGCCTCTATGAGGAGGAAGATTTGTCTGATTTGATAGAAGAAGAAACAGGAGTCGATATAAAAGAGACAAGGGATCCAGTACTGGAATTTAGAAGACCTTAGGAAGAGCTCAGATCGAATAAGGCCGAAGGGATAGATAACGTTCCATCGTAATTACTACAATCACTAGAGGAAGTGGCAACAAACGGTTATTGACATTAGTGTGTGGAATGTAGAGGTTTGCAATATATCATCTCACTTTTGGAAAAACTTCATCCAGACAATTCCGAAGATGGAAAGTGGCGACAAGTGCGAGAATTAACGTACAATCAGCTTAACAGCTCATGCAACCAAGTTGCTGACAAGAATACTACACAGAAGAATGGAAAAGAAAACTGAGGATGTGTTGGATAATAATGTCTGGCTTTAGGAAAGGTAAAGGTTCCAGAGAAGCAGATCCGACGTTGCAGTTGATGATGGGAGCAACACTGAAGAAAAACCAAGACACGTTCCTAAGATTTGCCGACCTGAAAAAAGGGTTCGACAATGGCGAATGGTGCAAGATGTCCGAAATTCCGAGAAAAACAGGGGTAAGTTACAGGGAAAGAACGGTAATATACAATACGCGCAAGAGCCACGAGGGAAGAATAAGAATGGAAGACCAAGAACGAAGTCCTCGGAATAAAAAGAATGTAGGACAAGGATGTAGTTTTTCACCCTTACGTCAATCTATACGACGAAGAAGAAATGATGGAAATACATGAAAGGTACAACAATAGAATTAAACTTCAAGGTGAAAGGATATCAGTAACAAGATTTTTTATGACACTGCTATCCTCAGTGAAAAGGAAGAAAAATTACACGATCTACTGAATGGAATGAACCGTGTAATGATTCGTGGCCAAGAGAAGTGTGTCAAACCTAGGCCTTAATTAGAGGAAGGCAGTTCTGAGAACATACAGCACTGGTTGTGAAACATGGACTTCGGGAAAACTCTAAGAGGAGAATCGAAGCATTTGGGAAGTGGTGCTACAGAAGAATGTTGAAAATTAGGTGGATTGGCAAGGTAAGGAATGAGTTGGTTCGCCGCGGAAGCAGCAAGGAAAGGAATATATGGAAAACACCGCAAGAAGAAGGAACAGGATGGTACGATATCTATTGAGAATGGTTCAAATGGCTCTGAGCACTATGGGACTTCACATTTGAGGTCATCAGTCCCCTAGAACTTAGAATTACTTAAACCTAACTAACCTAAGGACATCACACACATCCATGCCCAAGGCAGGATTTGAACCTCCGACCGTAGCGGTCGCGTGGTTCCAGACTGTAGCGCCTAGAATCGCTCGACCATACCGGCCGGCTATCTGTGAAGACATCGCGGATGTAACTTCCATGGTACATAGGCGGGCCGCGGTGGTCTCGCGGTTCTAGGCGCGCAGTCCGGAACCGTGCGACTGCTACGGTCGCAGGTTCGAATCCTGCCTCGGGCATGGATGTTTGTGATGTCCTTAGGTTAGTTAGGTTTAAGTAATTCTAAGTTCTAGGGGACTGATGACCACAGCAGTTGAGTCCCATAGTGCTCAGAGCCATTTGAACCATGGTACATAGGGAGTTGCAGAGGATAAGAACTAAAGAGGTAGACAGAGATTGGAACATAACCAGCAAATAATTGAGGACGTAGATTCGAAGTACTATTCTGACACGAAGTGATTGGCACAAGAGAGGAAATTCTGGCGAGCCGCATGAAACCACTCACTAATCTGATGATTAACAACAACAACAACAACAACAACAATAATAATAATAAAAATAATAAACAAAAATAAATTAAAGTTCCTTGGCATGTAGCTGATGCCCAATAGCTTCCCAGATGTATTACAACGGCTTCAGATCAGGCGAATTTGATAACAACAACATCAAGTTGAGTTCATTATCGTGCTCCTCAAACCACTGAGCTGGTAGATGCTGCCTAGGAATATATCAAGCATGAAGGGGTGTAGGTTGTCGGCAACGATGCTCACGCACACTACAGCTGGCATGGTGTATTCGACTACCACAGGTCCCACGGAAGCTACGATCAATGTCCGCCACAGCGTATTAATAATCCCCACCGGTCTGCGACAGTGGCGCAATGCATGTTTCGAGCAGCCGTTCGCCTAGGTGCAGCTTATCCGGACATGGCAGTCCACCTGGTGCAAATAGGAATGTGCTTCATGCGACCAGGAGTCATGTTTCCACCGAGCCACGGCTCGAACAACTCGATGATGCCGTGCCGACAGCAACTTTAAATGACGATATTGTTGGGTCAATAAGGGGACAAGTAGGGGTTGGCTACAGCGGCGCCCGACTTTCGAAAACGTGCGCTGAACACTGTGCTCCGAAACACTCCTGCCTGCATCAAAACTGTACTCTGCCGTTAAATCTCCCACAGATAGCCACCTATCCTGCTTTACAGAGCGGGAAAGCCTCCAACCTCAAAGTTGTGCGACGAGGCCCAGGCGATCAGCACCTTGTCGCCTACTCGTGGCATCAGCGTCCTTCGAATAACTTTCCATTAATGCCCACGATAGTAACACACGAACAGGTCACCAGCTTCGCCGAATCCGAGATGCTCGTTCCCAGGCGTCGCGTGATAGCAATCTCCCTTTACCAAAGTTGATCATGTCAGTGGATGCGTCCATTTGCGGTCCTTATCGTCGCTAGAATGAATCCCCATTAGTCTTTGCTCTTCTGTACACGATGGTCCTTTGATAATGACCGGGCCAAATATCTCATGAAATCAGCATCAAATGAAAAAACTACAAAGTCCGAAACTCGTCTAGCTTGAAGGAGGAAACCAGATGGCGCTATGGTTGGCCCGCTAGATGGCGCTGCCATAGGTCAAACTGATATCGACTGCGTTTTTAAAAAAATAGGAACCCCCTTTTTTATTACATATTCGTGTAGTACGTAAAGAAATATGAATGCTTTAGTTGGACCACTTTTTTCGCTTTGTGATAGCTGCCGCTGTAATAGTCACAAACGTATAAGTACGTGGTATCACGTAAAATTCCGCCAGTGCGGACGGTATTTGCTTCGTGATACATTAACCGTGTTAATATGTACCGTTTACCAATTGCGGAAAAGGTCGATATCGTGTCGATGTATGGCTATTGTGATCAAAATGCCCAACGGGCGCGCGATATGTATGCTGCTCGGTATCCTGGACGGCATCATCCAAGTGTCCGGACCGTTCGCCGGATAGTTACGTTATTTAAGGAAACAGGAAGTGTTCAGCCACGTGTGAAACGTCAACCACGACCTGCAACAAATGATGATGCCCAAGTAGGTGTTTTAGGTGTTTTAGCTGCTGTCGCGGCTAATCCGCACATCAGTAGCGGAGAAATTGCGCGAGAATCGGGGATCTCAAAAACGTTGGTGTTGAGAATGCTACACCAACATCGATTGCACCCGTACCGTATTTCTATGCACCAGGAATTGTATGGCGACAACTTTGAACGTCGTGTAGAGTTCTGCCACTGGTAACAAGAGAAATTACGGGAGGATGACTGATTTTTTGCACGCGTTCTATTTAGCGACGAAGCGTCCTTCACCAACAGCGGTAACATAAACCGGCGTAATACGCACTATTGGGCAACGGAAAGTCCACGATGGCTCCGACAAATGGAACATCAGCGACCTTGGCGTATTAATGTATGGTGCGGTATTATGGGACTAAGGATAATTGGCCCCCATTTTATCGATGACAATCTAAATGGTGCAATGTACGCTGATTTCCTACGTAATGTTCTACCGATCTTACTACAAGATGTTCCACTACATGACGGAATGGCGATGTACTTCCAACATGATGGACGTCCGGCACAGAGCTCGCCTGCGGTTGAAGCGGTATTGAATAGCATATTTCATCACAGGTGGGTTGGTCGTCGAAGCACCATACTATGGCCCGCACGTTCACCGGATCTGACGTCCGCGGATTTCTTTCTGTGGAGAAAGTTGAAGGATATTTGCTATCGTGATCCACCGACAACGCCTGATACCATGCGTTAGCGCATTGTCAATGCATGTGCGAACATTACGGAAGGCGAACAACTCGCTGTTGAGAGGAATGTCGTAACACGTATTGCCAAATGCACTGAGGTAGACAAATGTCTCTGAGCACTGTGGGACTTAACTTCTGTGGTAATCAGTCCCCTAGAACGTAGAACTACTTAAACCTAACTAACCTAAGGACATCACACACAGCCATGCCCGAGGCAGGATTCGAACCTGCGACCGTAGCAGTCCCGCGGTTCCGGACTGCGCGCCTAGAACCACTAGACCACTTGAGGTAGACGGACGTCATTTTGAGCAATTATTGCATTGATGTGGTATTTACAGTTAATCACGCTGTAACAGCATGCGCTCTCAGAAATGATAAGTTCACAAAGGTACATGTATCACATTAGAACAACCGAAATAAAATGTTCAAACGTACCTACGTTCTGTATTTTAATTTAAAAAACCTATCTGTTACCAACTGTTGGTCTAAAATTGTGAGCCATATGTTTGTGACTATTACAGCGCCATCTATCACAAAGCGGAAAAAGAGGTCCAACTAAAACATTCAAATTTCCTTACGTACTACACGAATATGTAGTAAAAAAATGGGGGTTCGTATTTCAAAAAACGCAGTTGATATCCGTTTGACCTATGGCAGCGCCATCTAGCGGGCCAACCATAGCGCCATCTGGTTTCCCCCTTCAAGCTAGACAAGTTTCATTCTTTGTAGCTTTTTCGTTTGACGCTTATTTTGTGAGATATTTGGTCCGGTCACGATCAATGGACCACCTTGTATATACTGCCCTAAGTTTGCGAAGCAGAAAACAGAAAGGAGTGGACAACAGTAATCCTGTCACCACATGGCTGCCTGGGTTAGACCGAGAAGAACCAAGTGTCACTGAAAAGTTCGTTAAGACACGGATGTTGCAGAACTCGGTGCATGTGGGATATGACACGAGGTGCGCGACAGGGAGGGAGGGAGGTGGGGGGGGGGGGGAGGGGGGGGAAGGGGGCGCGAGGAAGATGATTAGTTTCATTGAGTCATCTAAAACCGACCTTCATGTGAAAGCACTACACGCTGCCCAGATAATTTAGGGACTATCGCAGAAAGAAGCAGTACAGTGTCTTTCAGCGCAGAGCAGCGGTGTTTGCCGCAGGCAGGTGCCGGCCTACTTCAGCCACAGCACGGGCCCGCGCGGCCGGCGCGCCTTTATCAGGTGTGTCAAATTTAGCCGGCGTCAGCTCCAGAGGCGATAGCGGCGCCACTTCCGGTGTCGGTGGCCGATATGCGCACCGGCCAGGAAGTCCTGCTCAACTGATCGGGCGGGAAAGCAGCCACATACCTGCCGACAGCAAGCGCCATTCTCCAAGCGACACCTCGCCGTACTACGTACACCAATTGCTAAAAAAGTGTCAAATATTTTGACAGGTGGTGGGTAGTCAACGTGGGCTCTAAAATGCATACCTCACGAGTTATGACCACTTGTTCACCTTCTCTACTGCGAAACACGTCTCTTCTATTAAACAAGTTCTCACAGCTCTTCAGATATGCATTTTAGATCCCATGTTTACTGGACACTCCTCCCAAAAAGCCAAGAGTTTCACAGTTCTTATGAACAAGTACTCATACCTGTTGAGGTATGTATTTCAGAGACCATGCTGCAGGCCGTTGTGGCCAAACGGTTCTAGGCGCTTCAGACTGGAACTGCGCGACGGCTACGGTCGCCGGTTCGAATCCTGCCTCGGGCATGGTTGTATGTGATGTCTTTAGGTTAGTTAGGTTAAAGTAGTTATACGTTCTAGGAGCCTGATGACCTCAGAAGATAAGTTCCTTAGTGCTCAAAGCCATTTGAACCATTTTTCTTAGAGACCATGTTTACTTGGCACTTTTTTTGCTTGTTTTGGTGGCACTGCCGTTTATCAAAATATGGTAAGATATGTATTCTAGAGACTGTGTTGACCTCGCATTTTTTTCTTGTTTTGGTGGGTACTACCGCTTCTCAAAAAAATTCGTCACTTTTAACGCCCCGTACTTCTCCGCATTCGTGGAACGAGGTACAAAAAAAGTTAACAAGTCCTACAGGAAGTACAGGAGGGAGTGGAGAAAGACATGGTTCATTACGGAAACAGAAACCAAAACTGAAAGGGACAGAAACGAGGCACACAAACGATAAACGGTAAGAAACGGAAATAAAGAAAGATAGGGACAAATGAATAAACAGATTAAAAATTACCAAGAGAGAGAGAGAGAGAGAGAGAGAGAGAACGAAAGTAAGGAGAACGGAGAGGACAGAGGAGAACGAGGGAGGGTTAGGGCGACCCGACCCAAGTAACAGAGATTAAGACAACGAAAGGATAAACTGAAAGCAAAGGATGATTTAAAAAAAGTCGTAGCTCACCCTCGAGAGCGGATAATGAATATTCCTTTATTACAACCTATTTCAGTCCTCAAATAGTCGTAAGTTCTCTTAATACATTTAGGAGCTTGCTTGACGATACAAAACCTATGGCGTCCAACAGAATGAAGTCCATCGTACGTCAGAATATTTTACTAGTTGGTAAGAGAGACTTATGACTGATTTTATACTATTTGACGCCATATATTTATATGACGATGTTATGCTGTTTTAAACCGTAAGGTACCTGGAGATGGGCTGAGGACAGAAATAGGTTACCATAAAGATGTTTTTATTAGCAGTCTTGGTGAACTACTGTAAGACGTTTTCTAAATACTGTACTTACGAACTGTAGTGCACCATTTTCACAAAATACAAAAGGGCTATTTATATTTAACGCCCCGTCGAAGACATGTGATAAGTGGTAGCACAAGTTCGGTCTGGCCAAGGTTGTGGAAGAAAATTCGTTCTACTTTTCATAGTAAGCACTGAAGTACAGGAATTAATCGCTCCTAACTAAGTATAGCCTAAATCTGGGTACCCGAAGACGACTGGCAACCCTAACACTACACCCCACCCCCACCCCCGCACCGCCCCTCGCTCCCTTGCCTTTCTCTACACGAATGCTTGTCCAGTGTCCTACCACTGCGCTACCTTCAACGGGACAGGGGGAGGGGGAGAGGAGAGGGGGGAGGGAGGGAGAGAGAGAGAGAGAGAGAGAGAGAGAGAGAGAGAGAGAGAGAGAGGGGGGGGTGGGGGGTGGGGAGGTGCGAGGGAGGCAACAGGAAGGCTGGAAAGTTAATTACATGTTTGTGTGTCTGCGCTTCTGCAGTAGTCAATCTCTACTCGGGCGTGGAAGCGTTGAAACTGCGTAATGTGGCTGCTCCGCGACCGTAAACCGGCGCCCGTAACAAGCAAAGGCAGCCGCAGTGGCAGTGAAATCGAGCCGCTAAGTGGAGCGCGTGGGACGTGGCCGCTTTGAGAGGCAAGAGCAGTCCCTGCATTCCTCACCAGTCACAGGCCGAGGCGTCCTGAATTTCCAGGAATGTTAATTACCGGCTAGAGGTGGCGCCGTGTTTCAAATTATGAGCGGAGGGCTGGATGCTCAGCAAACTGCGGCGCTGCACGTTCCTCCCAGTCTCGCGGCTGCAGCGTCCGCCAGTTTCAATTTGCCAGGGATTACGCCAGCTCCGCTCGTTTTCACCCCTGCCGTCTCCTACACAACTTATGGCACACCCACCTGTGGAGGGTGCTCTCTCCCCCCCCCCCCCCCCCCCCCCCCCCCTTCCAATAAATGACTTTCCTTGTTCAATTTTCCCTCTACAGTCACTGCGTATATATCGCAGACTTTTCCAGAGCGATTTATGTTCACATTGGCGATACCAAGTCAGCCATTGTACCCAGCCCATACAAAGTAAGAACATGTTTTAAATCAGAACAACTAAATTATGATCACAGATTCTGACAACCGATGCAACAATGAATCGATTACACCTACATCCTGGTTACACTTACCTTGGAATCAAGGTTCCAAAAAGAGATATACGATGATGAATTTTCGCATAAGACTTTTGTTCATTTACAAACAGTAATTCGTGAGAACGTCGTCTCCCTTACATGGGTTCTCATTTGCGTACCATGAGCATTTCTATTACCTTTTGTATGGGATATACAAATCTATTTCGACCCTAGCAGCACATCTCTAAATTTGCTCGATGTTTAATGCCATACCCTCTCGACAAGGGCCAAAAAGCGTGGATTAGTAGTCTAGAATACATCACATAGGGCGACTAATGATTGACTGAAAAGGTTGTCGGCGGAGCCTACACTAAAGCAGAAACTAAAAGTGTCATTACAACTAATTGCCCAGAATACTCAGAAACAGGACATAGTCGTAAAGGTATTTTATTCTTCATACTGATTGTAGATTATATTTCACATTTACCGGAGGCGTTCAAAGCATCCACGTTGCATTCAGAACACAGATCTGTCCTTCTACATCATGACTGCCGTGCGCTGGAAAATCTGTGGCATAACCCTGGTCGTATTTGCAGCACCTACTATTACATTCCATCGATCTTCTCTTATTTTATGCTTTTCGGAGCACACAAGCTATTTTATGTGACCACACAAAAAGAAGTCCGTTAAGTCCGATCCATCTCCCGGCGCAATGTTCATTCAAATAGCGAACAAAAGCACAGCGCGCTTACAATGTGCAGGGGCTCCATCGTGAAGCAACCACTTCTTGTGTCGCGTTGCTAGCGGAACATCCTCCAGTAGATCTGGAAGATCGGTGTGAACGAAGTCCAAGCGGCTGCCACCTCGTACTCGTTCACCAGTTCAAGTGGTCGAAAGCATGTAATCACCAACGATTCTCAGCCAAACGTTGAAACAGAACTTATGCTGGGAACGGACCTCCAAGACGACATGCGGATTTTCGTCAGCCCGAAAATGTTAATCGTGTTGGCTGAAAATACCATTACTGGCAAATGTTGCTTCGTATATTGCCGGTACTCTATTGAGGAATTTTTTATCTGTCGCGTATTGGTTCAGACGCCAATCTCAAGAGTGTTATACGGCGTTGAAAATCAGGATGTGGATACAACTCCGGCAGAGGTTGCATATGGAACGGATAAAGTAACTGTTCATGTACTGCTCTCCATACAAACTGCTGCGATTGTTGATGGCGTGCAGGTAATCTACTCTACTGGCCATTAAAATTGCTACACCAACAAGAAATGCAGATGATAAACGGGTATTCATTGGACAAATATATTATACTAGAACTGATATGTGATTACATTTTCACGCAATTTGGGTGCATAGATCCTCAGAAATCAGTACCCAGAACCACCTCTGGCCGTAATAACGGCCTTGATACGCCTGGGCGTTGAGTCAAACAGAGCTTAGATGGCGTGTACAGGTACAGCTGCCCCTGCAGCTTCAACACGATACCACAGTTCATCGAGAGTAGTGGCTGGCGTATTGTGACGAGCCAGTTGCTCGGCCACCATTGACCAGACGTTTTCAGTTGGAGAGAGATCTGGAGAATGTGCTGGCCAGGGCAGCAGTCGAACATTTTCTGTATCCAGAAAGGCCCGTACAGGACCTGCAACATGCGGTCGTGCATTATCCTGCTGAAATGTACTGTTTCGCAGGGATCGAATGAAGGGTAGAGCCACGGGTCGTAACACATCTGAAATGCAACGTTCACTCTTCAAAGTGCCGTAATTGCGAGCAAGAGGTGACCGAGACGTGTAACCAATGGCACCCCATACCATTACGCCGGCTGATACGCCAGTATGGCGATGACGCTTCCAATGTGCGTTCACCGCGATGTCGCCAAACACGGATGCGACCATCATGATACTGTAAACAGAACCTGGATTCATCCGAAAAAATGACGTTTTGCCATTTGTGCACCCAGCTTCGTCGTTGAGTGCACCATCGCAGGCGCTCCTGTCTGTGATGCAGCGTCAAGGGTAACCGCAGCCATGGTCTCCTAGCTGATAGTCCATGCTGCTGCAAACTTCGTCGAGCTGTTCCTGCAGATGGTTGTTGTCTTGCAAACGGCCCCATCTGTTGACTCAGGGATCGAGACGTGGCTGCACGATACGAGGCCGTTGGGATCCAGCACGGCGTTCCGTATAACCCTCCTGAAACCACCGATTCCATATTCTGCTAACAGTCCACCAACGCCAGCAGCAATGTCGCGATACGATAAACCGCAGTCGCGATAGGCTGCAATCCGACCTTTATCAAAGTCGGAAACGTGATGGTACGCATTTCTCCTCCTTACACGAGGCATCACAGCAACGTTTCACCAGCAAACGCCGGTCAACTACTGTTTGTGTATGAGAAATCGGTTGGAAACTTTCCTCATGTCAGCACGTTGTAGGTGTCGCCACCGGCGCCAACCTTATGTGAATGTTCTGAAAAGGTAATCATTTGCATATCACAGCATCTTCTTCCTGTCGGTTAAATTTCGCGTCTGTAGTACGTCATCTTCGTGGTGTAGCAATTTTAATGGCCAGTAGTGTATAAGTACTATTACTTGGCGAGCGTTCCACAGAATGCAGAATTTCCTCCTCCACTGCAACCGTCCTGCGACGTCGCGCCCTATTAGCGTTAGCCATCAAAGGTGCATAGCGACCTGTAGCTCTCAAACGACGAGTTGCTGAGACAAATGGAGTGAGATCTTGTCTGGTGGAAAACTTGCAGCGTACGTAAGAGCAGCAGAAGCAGCAAAATTCTGATATTCTCGAATGTAAATCAAAACCATATCGTTCAATTCATGATTTCGATACTCCACTGAGTTCTTTCAAGCACAGCAGCTGTCTGTCTGAATGTTTACAGCCCATGACAGCGCGCTGCAGCGGTGTGATGCATTAGTGTACACAGCACCAACGAAGTTGCCATATCTCTCACAAACAAAGCGTTTCCGGTATTAAGTTGTAGCGATATGTTACGTTTATTTTTGAGTGTAGATCCTTCATAATCAACAATTATCAATCACACTGTTGAATCTCGTCTGTAGTTTCCATTACTAATGGATCGTATTTTTCCGGAATTCTCCCAGCACATCTTAAGTTTTCGATACGCCTTCCCTGCTGGTTCGCCTGTTAATTCCAATTCAAATAGTGTCACATAGCCGTAACTATACACACGATGCAATGGGCTCCAGAAATTTACCACACTAATTTTGTAATCCAGGTTCGTTTTCTTTGTCATCTTGCAAATATTTGCGAGTTTATAACAGCTAACAGTGTTTATCGCTTCTCAACCTCCAACTTTACGGCCTTCGGAAACCGTATCTTGAAGATTTCGTGGAGTCTCTAGCTTCCTTACAAACCAAACAATCAAGATCACGGCCTAATTTAATTGTTATTGCCGCTTTCGGTTGGATGAGAACTACTTCAGATCGAAAACTGAAATACAGGGGGGCTATTGCTACCAGCGACATCGACTGGTCCTATCATTACAGCTTGACATCTGTGATGCATTTTCCACACCGTCGACCTCGTTTACTTTTTCTCTCGTGGGATTTGCCTACATATCCTCTTCGGCCCAATAGTATCGTCAATTCGTTCTCAATAACATACCAACGTTCTTCCTCTGAATAGTTTACATCATTTTTCTGATGTATTGCCGACGTGGCCTAATTCTGAGAGCAGCTTCTACAGCAGTGGTTCCACACGTGAATGCAATCACCAGCTCCAGGGGTAAAAACAAATGAATTGATTCTGTTTCGGTCACGAAACGATTTTAAAAAGATCTTTAATATTATCACTATTTCGTAACACTGTAATACTGATTAAATAAGTTACCAATCATCACATTTTCTTCCAAATACCAGCATTAACGTGAGAGATAATGTGATGGTTACAGCGTGTGAAACGAACGTATGCTCATATTCCTTACATAGTACACCCACTACACACGTGCTTTGTATTTTATATAAAGCACCTACGACAGTTAAAATGAGGCCCATACATGGCAAATTTCTACCGAGTTGTAGGTAGTTCCCGCAACAGAACAAAGTAGTTTCATTACGAACTTCGGAACAGAGTCATCCCGACAAAAATGGTTTTATAACGACTGTAACACTTTGTTTTTTGGGCAAATCCATAGTGTTCGCATCACCAAATGTTCGCTGTATACCGTTCATATACAGGTCTACGTTTTTTTATCCTAATACTTCATTGTCAGTTGATATGAATTGCAGGCAACCACATTGCAGACATTGCACTGCCGCCTGTCAGGACCATAACCACCAATAGAAGACTCCTAGCGTCGGCGGGAAATGTCAGCAACATTTTTTTCTCCGACAAAGTTTTCCCTATGACATGATCTATCACCCCTAAATGTTTGGCAAACACTCAAACACCTTGTATACTCGGGCCGTAAGCTTTACACTTAATCTTTTAGTTATGATCTTATTATCTCAAAGTATTGCCGACCCTTGAACAATTATCGGATAATTGACATACCATACACCAGGTAGTAATGGTTTAAATAGTGGCATAAGTGCGGCGAATTATTAATCCCGAGAATAGTGTAAACTGCCTGCGAGAATTGGACGTTCCGTGCTACGGACACATCTCCCTGGAATAAGTAACCAAAGATGTAAATTTAATGACTCTGTGGCAGTGATATTTTTCATGTCTGGTGCAAAGTGATATCAAAAGTGCGCGAGAGTTTTTTTTTGGTCATGTGTTGTTTTTTATCTTTGCCGTAAGACTATAGAATCTCCTAGTTTTTGTTACTTCTCTGTTGTTTTTTTTTAGTTTCTTCTCATTGTGAGTTTTCACGAATAAATATTTTTCGTTAATTCATTATACCGGACGGCTATGCAATTATTTGTTGTAGGCAAGTCGCCTACAACTCTGTGAAGCGATTACAGAGATCGGACGTGTTTTATGTTGGAGAGATTTCGCTATTGTTGTGCGACGCTATTAAGCTCCATTGTTTAGTTAGTCAATGGCACAATAAACAAATTCAAGAAAATAATATGCTTTCAAGGTGCGTATTTATCAATTTATAAAAGATCTGACAAACATTCTTCAGATATCACCTGACGTAGATCGATCGGAGGTGCAGTGTGGAATGACACAGCGAGCCTGCGTCTTTTCACGGTCAATATCCTTCGAGAGAATATCTCAGAAGCAATAAACGTTTCGTTGATAAAAATGTTAGACCCATCAATCCATACGCATCATACAACATTGCACCTAGTTGTGCCGAACGATCTTCATAGCTAAATAAACATTTTAGAGATTTCAAGTGGAGCAGTTCCGAAGAGGAGCATCAGCGAGATCGACGCTGCGGGACATATATCTAGCTCTCCTGTAGTATTTAAAACAAAAGACTTACATTCTTTAGCTTTTAAAAGACTGAAGCTAAAACCTAAATAAAACCACTGGACATCATAACTAAAAATACCAGAAATGAATAAGGAGCACAAAAATAAGAAGCAGAGAATTTTCTTAAACAAAATCTTTTAAATAAATAAATTAGTTAATTAAAGTATAATATGATGATGTCTGTTTTGTGGAGCGCTCATCAGCGCCCGTGCACCAGGTGGGAATACTATACAGGGTAGTCAAAAACGATCTGAAAACCTTGTCAAAATGTTCCAGGGTAGATTGTTCTGAGAAATAATCGTTAAGAAAATCAGTTCAATATATTGTGCCGTTTCCGAATTAATAAGCACTGAAGTTAGCCAATCTGGCCGTTGCGAGCGCAAATTCCGGCGCCCCTGCACAGACTGTCGCCAAACGTGTTCTTCGTTTGGTTTCCTAATACCGAACAAGACAGCGACACAAAAATCGGACGCGGGACGGTAGTAGGAGCTGAACTCGGGCCAAAAGGCTGAGCAGTCTCGTGGGCTATCATCTACACTATGAAAACAACTGACACTAATTGTATCTGGCGTCCGCTTGGATTTGCACGCGCTGCGGCCTGATTGGCTAACTTCAATGCTAGTTAACTCGGATACGGGGCCACATCGCGACGTACTGAATTTCTTTCGTAAAAATTATTTCTCACAAGGGAACCTCCCCATCGCACCCCCCTCAGATTTAGTTATAAATTGGCACAGTTGACAGGCCTTGAAAAACTGACCACAGATCAATCGAGAAAACAGGAAGAAGTTGTGTGGAGCTATGGAAAAAATAAGCAAAATATACAAACTGAGTAGTCCATATGCAAGATAAGGAACATCAAGGATAGTGTAAGCTCAGGAGCGCCATGGTCCCGTGGTTAGCGTGAGCAGCTACGGAACGAGAGGGCCCTGGTTCAAGTCTTTACTCGAGTGAAAGTTTTACTTTCTTTATTTTCGCAGACTTATGATCTGTCCGTTCGTTCATTGACGTCTCTGTTCACTGTAATAAGTTTAGCGTCTGTGTTTTGCGACCGCATCGCAAAACCGTGCGATTAGTAGACGAAAGGACGTGCCTCTCCAATGGGAACCGGAAACAGTTGATCGCAAGGTCATAGGTCAACCGATTCCTCCACAGGAAAACACGTCATACGACACTGATGACGGCATGCGCGTCACATGACAGGAATATGTTTTCGACCCACCTAACTTGTACACTTCGCGAATGGGTAAAAAGATTCTTCTACCTTGCCCGATTTAGGTTTTCTTGTGGATGTGATAATCACTCCCAAAAAAGTGATGAACACATAAGAGTTTGTCACATAAACTGCAACAAATGAATGCAACAGTTTCACAGTCGCACAGTTTTCCCTGTGCTCTGTCAAACAAAACATATGTTTTTAACGTTTTCAAATATTTCCGTTTGTAAACCGTCAAATCCTGCATATGTCCAAGCAAATCTGAACATGTCCTGGAATTTTGGAGAGCGAAGTTGATTATGTATGAGTGCCTGAACTTTGATAATTGACACACGATCACGTAAACAACACTGCTCTGTGTACCTGTGCAGCTTCGCAAAATAATTGTCTGAAAATAAAAAATTAAACTTTTCACTCGAGGGAAGATTTGAACCAAGGACCTCTCGTTCCGCAGCTGCTCACGCTAAGGCACGGGACCACGGCGCTCCTGAGCTCATACTCTCCATGATGTTGCATATCTTGCACATGGACTACTCAGTTTGTATATTTTGCTTATTTTTTTCATAGTTCCACACAACTTCTTCCTGTTTTCTCGAGTGCTCTGTGTTTAGTTTTTCAGGCCCTATCCACTGTGCCAACTTATAACTAAATTTGAGGGGGGTGCGATGGGGAGGTTGCCTTGTCAGCACAAGCAACACTGCAATAACGTTACACGCTTTTCATACTGTTTCTGACCGCTTCGTACATGTGAGTCTCGCAAGTGAATAGTGTGTATCGTAACTGTACTGTAAAGCCCGTTTTGCAATAGATGTGAGCACAGTTACCTGGCATTTTGTTAAATAGTGTGACTTACACTCAGCTGGACCGACGACGTATTTTTTTTTCTTTATTTCTGATCTGCAGATTGCGTATGTAGGATCGTACGTACATAAACATTTGGGAATAGCCTTAAGTTGACATAGGCCAATGGTGACGAGTACAGCATTTTATTTCAAAAATATACAGCCACATCGGAATGACGAATTCTTGTAACAGATGTTTGCGGAACCAAGTATGAGACAACTGACGTTACAAACACTGTGCTTTTCGTCGAGAGATTTCGAGTTCGTCGTAATGGCCGAAACGGAGAAGAAACATTATTAACGAACAATCGAGAGTATCAAAACTTGTGCCTTAGATCAGTGGCGGCGAGCAACACACAGAGCAGGACCAGCGGCTAATTTAAAGTGGGAGTTGGTAAACTCGTGGGAGGCCGTAGACTTTACAAGTTGCGAGGCGGCAGGTGCTGCCCGCAGCGCGGGTTTCTGTGGCTCCTTCGGCGCCGAAAGTTCGGAACAAGCAACGCCTCCACTCTACCTCTAACGAGGCCTCGAAGCTCGCTCTAGCGTTCCCTTTTGGCTCTGAAAACTCTGCTTACGATCTTCCGCTGCCGGAAAAGCCAAGTAATCTTCACGAGTCACCGTTCGGTACATCGGGCAAAGATCTCAGCAAATGATGCTCACTCCACGCATCTATACTACAAAGTCACTATCCTGGAACCAGACACGAGTTGCGGGTTCTCTTTCTAGCAGCTTCATGGAGCGACAAAAGTTTGATTTTCAGTTTTACAAAAATGTGTGTGAAATCTTATGGAACTTAACTGCTACGGTCATCAGTCCCTAAGCTTACACACTACTTAACCTAAATTATCCTAAGGACAAACACGCACATCCATGCCCGAGGGGGGACTCGAACCTCCGTCGGGACCAGCCGCATAGTCCATGACTGCAGCGCCTTAAACCGCTCGGCTAATCCCGCGCGGCTTTCAATTTTTCGCTTGGTTATTGACCGAATTAAAAAATTTAAAATTCTGCAGTAATTTACTCATTAGGCGTACACTGAAGAGCCAAAGAATTTGGTACACCTGGCTAGTATCGTGTAGGGCCCTCGCGAGCACGTAAAAGTACTCCAACACGACGTGGCATGGACTCTAGTAATGTCTGAAGTAATGCTGGAGGGAATTATCACCATGAAACTTGCATGGTTGTCCAAAATCTGTAAGAGTACTACGGGGTGGAGATCTCTTCAGAACAGTACGTTGCAAGGCATCCCAGATATGTGTGACTTGAGGTTTTCCCGGCGTACAGAAATCTTGAAAATCTCTCGGGTAAATGAAATGATCGTATGGCATTTTTGGCCGGGAGGCCCCATGCGGGGAAATTCGGCCGCCATATTGCAAGGCCTTTTTAGTTGACGCCACTTCGGCGACTTGCGAGTCAATGATGATGATGAACACATAACACCCAGTCATCACGAGGCAGACAAAATCCCTGACCCCGCCGGGAATCGAACCCGGGACCCCGTGCGCAGGAAGCGAGAACGCTACAGCAAGACCACGAGCTGCGGACATCTCTCGGGTATTCAGCCGGGTAGTGTCGTCCAAAAGGCGCGATATTTCGGCAAGAAGTCGGCTTGCCGAGATATCGCGCCTTTTGGACGACGCTACCTGGCTGAAAACCAGAAAAATTTTGAAGACATCCCGGATATGCTCAATAATGTTCACGTCTGGGGAGTTTAGTAGCCAGCGAAAGTGTTTAAACTCAGAATAGTGTTCCTGGAGCCACTCTGCAGCAGTTCTGGACGTGCCAGGTGCCGCATTGTCCTGCTGGAATTCGGAATGCACAATGGTCATGAATGGATGCAGGTGAACAGACAGGTTGCTTATGTACATGTCACCTGTCAGAGTCGTATCTAAACGTATCAGGGGTTCCGTATCTCTCCAACTGCACACGCCCCAAACCGTTATAGAGCCTCCACTAGCTTGAACAGCCCCTGCTGACAAATGGGGTCCATGGATTCATGAAGTTGTCTCTACATCCGTACACGTCCATCCGCTCGATACAATTTGGAACGAGACTCGTCCGACCAGGCAACATGTTTCTAGTCATCAACAGTCCAATGTCGGTGTTGACGGGCCCAGGCGAGGCGTAACGCTTTGTGTTGCGCAATGATCAAGGGTAAAGGAATGTACCATCGGCTCCGAATGCCGATATCGATGATGTTTCGTTGAATGCTTCGCGGGCTGACACTTGTTGATGGCCCATCATTGGAATCTGTAGCGATTTGCGGAAGGGCTGCACTGCACTGCTGTTACGTTGAACGATTTTCTTCAGTCGTTGTTGATCCTATTCTTGGAGGACCTTCTTCTGGCCGCAGCGATGTCGGAGACTTGATGTTTTACCGGATTCCTGATACTCACGACACTCTCGTGAAATCGTCGTACGGGAAAACCCCACTTCAACGCTACCTCGGAGATGCTGTGCTCTATCGTTCTTGCGCCGACTATAACAACAGGTCCAAACTTACTTAAATCTTTGCAACCTGCCATTGTAGCGGCATTAAGCAATCTAGGCACTTGCTGTCTTATATAGGAGTGGCCAACCACAGCGCCGTAGTCTGCCTGTTTACGTATCTCTGCTTTTGAATATGCACACCTGTACGAGTTTGGTTCAAAGGACTCTGAGCACTATGGGACGTAACTTCTGAGGTCATCAGTCCCCCAGAACTCAGCACTACTTAAACCTAACTAACCTAAGGACATCACACACATCCACGCCCGAGACAGAATTCGAGCCTGCGACCGTAGGAAATCACGAAAAACCTAAATCAGGATGGCCCGACGTGGGTTTGAATCGTGATCGCTACGGTCGCAGGTTCTAATCCTGCCTCCGGCATGGATGTGTGTGACGTCCTTAGGTTAGTAAGGTTTATGTAGTTTTAAGTTCTAGGGGACTGATGACTTCTGAAGTTAAGTCCCATAGCGCTCAGAACCATTTCAACCTACCGAATTCGAGTCCAGTGTGCTAACCACTTCGCCACCTCGCTCGGTGGAATCACGCAAAACTAAAAATGTTTTCGTTATTTTTTCTGTTAAATATGGCCTTATGTTTCTCAAGTATACGGTTATTATCCAGTTAGGCACTGTTATATCTTTCTAACATCCAACATCATCTTAATTTAGCGACAACTGTGCAAATTCAAAATAACACTCCAAATACTGGAAAAGGAAGTTTCTGCATATTTTCAATCACCACGGCTGTGAAATTCCAATTGCGTGATCTATATTTTTAGGGAAAACCACGGCCTCTCTTCGGTCCTTAAAATAAAACTCTACATGCTGCCTCTTTCCGTCGTTGCGGTAGTTCTACAAACATATGCCAGACGTTATCTAGCAGCAGGCAGAAGGAAAACAGGCAGCCACTTATTTCTGGCGGTGAGGCGCCAACGCAGACCTTGCTCTGCAGTGCCGATGAAATGATGGACGGCAAGCCATAAAGTGCACCATATTTACTGACTGTACGGAAACAAATTGGTTATTACAATCAGCAACCAATTTCAGGATCATCTTACAAATTCTGAGTGTATGGCTTCTCCACATGAAACAACGACAGAGCAGTGTTTCCATAGCTTGAAATTCAGTATCTGTCTGTCCTAGTTAGGGTGTTGGGATATAATATTGCATCATCATTTTGGAACGCTTCATAACATGGCATTTCTTATGCACTGGGAAAGATAA
Source organism: Schistocerca piceifrons (assembly GCF_021461385.2). Classification (NCBI taxonomy): domain Eukaryota; kingdom Metazoa; phylum Arthropoda; class Insecta; order Orthoptera; family Acrididae; genus Schistocerca; species Schistocerca piceifrons. Next base: position 1,093,487,630 of record NC_060138.1, on the reverse strand, counting down.
ACGGGCGTCATGACATCTGAAATGGGGGAGACTGGAAGCAGTGTCAAACGAGGAACAATAGGTGTGTGTGTGTGTGTGTGTGTGTGTGTGTGTGTGTGTGAAGGAGGGAGGGAAGGAAGGCGGAAAGGCGACGAGCGGTTGAATGGTGCAGTCAATGGGGCCCCAGGCAGGTGCGTCAAATGGGGTAGGCCACATGGCGTCCGCACTGGTGCGTCGAAACAGTTTGAGATGATCGGGGGCAAGTGCACGAATAAGGGCCAAAAATTGCGTCGCAAGGAGCCAAAAGCAATGTCAAAGGGGTTCAGAAACCCAGGTTAATAGTGTCTTCAAATCTTAATATGGTACAAATGGCTCTGAGAACTATGAGACTTAACTACTGTGGTCATCAGTCCCCTAGAACTTAGAACTACTTAAACCTAACTAACCCAAGGACATCACACACATCCATACCCGAGGCAGGATTCGAACCTGCGGCCGTAGCGGTCACGCGGTTCCAGACTGAAGCGCCTAGAACCGCTCGGCCACACCGGCTCAAATACTTATACCTCCTGAAATTATAACTAATCGCCAGTGACTGTAATAAAGTATTTCAACAGCTAGTATACCTCTAACTTTTGTATGAACTTTCGTAAAATTTTAAAAATTTGCATCAGAAAAAGTTAAGTCCTTGTCTTTCATCTACATCTACATTTATACTCCGCAAGCCACCCAACGGTGTGTGGCGGAGGGCACTTTACGTGCCACTGTCATTACCTCCCTTTCCTGTTCCAGTCGCGTATGGTTCGCGGGAAGAACGACTGTCTGAAAGCCTCCGTGCGCACTCTAATCTCTCTAATTTTACATTCGTGATCTCCTCGGGAGGTATAAGTAGGGGAAAGCAATATATTCGATACCTCATCCAGAAACGCACCCTCTCGAAACCTGGCGAGCAAGCTACACCGCGATGCAGAGCGCCTCTCTTGCAGAGTCTGCCACTTGAGTTTGTTAAACATCTCCGTAACGCTATCACGCTTACCAAATAACCCTGTGACGAAACGCGCCGCTCTTCTTTGGATCTTCTCTATCTCCTCCGTCAACCCGATCTGGTACAGATCCCACACTGATGAGCAATACTCAAGTATAGGTCGAACGAGTGTTTTGTAAGCCACCTCCTTTGTTGATGGACTACATTTTCTAAGGACTCTCCCAATGAATCTGAACCTGGTACCCGCCTTACCAACAATTAATTTTATATGATCATTCCACTTCAAATCGTCCCGCACGCATACTCCCAGATATTTTACAGAAGTAACTGCTACCAGTGTTTGTTCCGCTATCATATAATCATACAATAAAGGATCCTTCTTTCTATGTATTCGCAATACATTACATTTGTCTATGTTAAGGGTCAGTTGCCACTCCCTGCACCAAGTGCCTATCCGCTGCAGATCTTCCTGCATTTCGCTACAATTATCTAATGCTGCAACTTCTCTGTATACTACAGCATCATCCGCAAAAAGCCGCATGGAACTTCCGACACTATCTACTAGGTCATTTATATATATTGTGAAAAGCAATGGTCCCATAACACTCCCCTGTGGCACGCCAGAGGTAACTTTAACGTCTGTAGACGTCTCTCCATTGATAACAACATGCTGTGTTCTGTTTGCTAAAAACTCTTCAATCCAGCCACACAGCTGGTCTGATATTCCGTAGGCTCTTACTTTGTTTATCAGGCGACAGTGCGGAACTGTATCGAACGCCTTCCGGAAGTCAAGAAAAATAGCATCTACCTGGGAGCCTGTATCTAATATTTTCTGGGTCTCATGAACAAATAAAGCGAGTTGGGTCTCACACGATCGCTGTTTCCGGAATCCATGTTGGTTCCTACGTAGTAGATTCTGGGTTTCCAAAAATGACATGATACTCGAGCAAAAGACATGTTCTAGAATTCTACAACAGATCGACATCAGAGATATAGGTCTATAGTTTTGCGCATCTGGTCGACGACCCTTCTTGAAGACTGGGACTATCTGTGCTCTTTTCCAATCATTTGGAACCTTCCGTTCCTCAAGAGACTTGCGGTACACGGCTGTTAGAAGGGGGGCAAGTTCTTTCGTGTACTCTGTGTAGAATCGAATTGGTATCCCGTCAGATCCAGTGGACTTTCCTCTGTTGAGTGATTCCAGTTGCTTTTCTATTCCTTGGACACTTATTTCGATGTCAGCCATTTTTTCGTTTGTGCGAGGATTTAGAGAAGGAACTGCAGTGCGGTCTTCCTCTGTGAAACAGCTTTGGAAAAATGTGTTTAGTATTTCAGCTTTACGCGTGTCATCCTCTGTTTCAATGCCATCATCATCCAGGAGTGTCTGGATATGCTGTTTCGAGCCACTTACTGATTTAACGTAAGACCAGAACTTCCTAGGATTATCTGTCAAGTCGGTACATAGAATTTTACTTTCAAATTCACTGAACGCTTCACGCATAGCCCTCCTTACGCTAACTTTGACATCGTTTAGCTTCTGTGTGTCTGAGAGGTTTTGGCTGCGTTTAAACTTGGAGTGAAGCTCTCTTTGCTTTCGCAGTAGTTTCCTAACTTTGTTGTTGTACCACGGTGGGTTTTTCCCGTCCCTCACAGTTTTACTCGGCACGTACCTGTCTAAAATGCATTTTACGATTGCCTTGAACTTTTTCCGTAAACACTCAACATTGTCAGTGTCGGAACAGAAATTTTCGTTTTGATCTGTTAGGTAGTCTGAAATCTGCCTTCTATTACTCTTGCTAAACAGATAAACCTTCCTCCCTTTTTTATATTCCTACTAACTTCCATATTCAGGGATGCTGCAACGGCCTTATGATCACTGATTCCCTGTTCTGTACATACAGAGTCGAAAAGTTCGGGTCTGTTTGTTATCAGTAGGTCCAAGATGTTATCTCCACGAGTCGGTTCTCTGTTTAATTGTTCGAGTTAATTTTCGGATAGTGCACTCAGTATAATGTCACTCGATCCTCTGTCCCTACCACCCGTCCTAAACATCTGAGTGTCCCAGTCCATATCTGGTAAATTGAAATCTCCACCTAAGACTATAACATGCTGAGAAAATTTATGTGAAATGTATTCCAAATTTTCTCTCAGTTGTTCTGCCACTAATGTTGCTGAGTCGGGAGGTCGGTAAAAGGAGCCAATTATTAACCTAGCTCGGTTGTTGAGTGTAACCTCCACCCATAATAATTCACAGAAACTATCCACTTCTATTTCACTACAGGATATACTACTACTAACAGCGACGAACACTCCACCACCGGTTGCATGCAATCTATCCTTTCTAAACACCTTCTGTACCTTTGTAAAAATTTCGGCAGAATTTATCTCTGGCTTCAACCAGCTTTCTGTACCTATAACGATTTCAGCTTCGGTGCTTTCTATCAGTGCTTGAAGTTCCGGTACTTGACCAACGCAGCTTCGACAGTTTACAATTACAATACCGATTGCTGCTTGGTCCCCGCATGTCCTGACTTTGGCCTGCACCCGTTGAGGCTGTTGCCCTTTCTGTACTTGCCCAAGGCCATCTAACCTAAAACACCGCCCAGCCCACGCCACACAACCCCTGCTACCCGTGTAGCCGCTTGTTGTGTGTAGTGGACTCCTGACCTATCCAGCGGAACCCGAAACCCCACCACCCTATGGTGCCACCAATGCTCTTCCAATTGAGCCACTGGTGCACTATCTGTATAAAGACTCAATAGTTAATTTACACTCAGAAAAGATTTGACTCAGTTCGTGAGCTGTGTTCGAATTAAGTTTCAAATGGTAGAGCACGCCTCTAGAAAGACGCATTCCCATGCCGATACAAAGCAGCGGATTCCTTGCGTTGTGGATTAAGGCTGAGAATCACAACAGATTTCTATGTAAAATTGCAGGTTCTCATGGTGGAGTAACATACGGAGTGACCAGACTCCAGCCCCCACCGTTTCACGGAGGGTACACGGGCGTCTCGGAACATACACGTGAGGGAACCAGAGTCGGGCGGCAGGTGCGTCTCTGAGAAGTCGTGTGTGTGTGTGTGTGTGTGTGTGTGTGTGTGTGTGTGTGTGTGTGTGTGTGCGTGTGCGCGCAAGGCGAAGCGGTGGGCGCGTCTCCATGGCGACAGTGACGGCTGCGGTCGCTGCCTGCGTCACGCGGAAGCCCCGACCCGATCCCATGGCAGCGGTTGCCAGGGAGACGGTGACGCCAACGTCGAGAGGTTCTGAGGCTCAGGAAGCCACTCCACGTCCCATTATCTACTCTTCCCATTATCTTCTGCCACTTGAGCTTCCGTACCCACATTGAGTGGCCAATTCAGTAGGTAGGTTCCTTGAAACTTCGTGGAAGATTAAAACTGTGTGCCGGACAGCGACTCGAACTCGGGACCTTTGCCTTTCGCCGGCAAGTGCTCTACCAACTGAGCTACCCAAGCATGACTCACGCCCCCGCATCACAGCTTTACTTCTGCCAGTACCTCATCTCCTACTTTCCAAACTTTACAGAAGCTCTCCTGCGAATCTTGCAGAACTGGCACTCCTGAAAGAAAGGATATTGCGGAGACATGGCTTAGCCACAGCCTGGGGGATGTTTCCTAAATGAGATTTTCAGTCTGCAGCGGAGTGTGCTCTGATATGAAACTTCCTGGCAGATTAAAACTGTGTACCGGACTGAGACTCGAACTCGGGATCTTTGCCTTTCGCGGGCAAATGATCTACCATCTGAGCTACCCAAGCACGACTCACGCCCTGTCCTCACAGCTTCAATTCTGCCAGTACCTCGTCTCCCACTTTCCAAACTCGACAAAAGCACTTGTCCGTGAAAGGCAAAGGTCCCGAGTTCGAGTCTCGGTCGGGCACACAGTTTTAATCTGCCAGGAAGATTCATATCATCGCACACTCCGCTGCACAGTGGAAATTTCATTGTTTACAGCCATAATGCGTGCCACCACTTCTGGGATGAATCGTGGGAGGGAGAGGGTGTTAGGAGATACGTGGCACCGACATATTCATCTCTAGCCCACTAGAGTAATCACAATGTACAATGATCATTTAAGCGCACATGGCATTCAATATGTCAATGTCTGGTATCTCTACAATACGAAAAAGAATTCTGTTTTTAGGTCGAAACCTTTCGAGAATGCAAGTGATATAAAATCTTTTAGTATTAAACCTCCCAATGAAAATTGCATGTAAGTATATGTGCAATCAAGGGACCAACTACAATGTAAAAAGTAGTCACACAAATATTTCTGGCGCAACAGAGCCGAAGCACTGGAGCGTGCCAAGGCTGACCACGCTGGGCGTTGCGCTGCTATCTGTAATGCACTGATAATCATTTTTTCTTTATTTTATTAACAGTTCAGCGCAAAAACACTGCAAGTGTTGCAAATTTTATTGAATTCTGTTGAAAGCAGTTTTTCTCCAAACATATTAGCGGTTTCAGTACGTGTGTCGATTTTACTTAAACTGTAGTCAATTTACATGTAGACTGGATTGTGATCTGTTCAGATTAATAATATGAGCGGTACCAAAATAAATATTCTTATACTTTCATTGAATTCCAAACGAGAGCAGCTGTTTTGAAGAAGTTTCGCAATGCCAATTCACTGAGGTGCAATACTGTTTTCATTCAGTTACACGACTTTTCCTGAATTCGAACGAATTCTTTGGTAAAGCACAGCCATGTCTGGCTATGTAATTGTTATTGATTAAAGTTCACAACTAGATGGTAAATTCTTACATCTGCGGTAAGTATCTTTTCATTTTTATGTCCGCGTGCCAATGAACAATTGCACTAGCATTTAGAGATGAAACCAATAGCCTGTCGAACATCTGTTTTCCTCCGCAGTGATATCTACTGCCCACTACCACTGTGGCAAGGCCTTTTGTTGCAGAAACTTAAGATCCGATGAAAAATCCTCCTCCATAGCCAAAAATCTAAGACAAAATTAGCGAATATCGGAGTTGCTATCATTGGTTGGTTGGGGACCAAACAGCGTGGTCATTGGCCCTAACGGATTAGGGAAATATGGGGAAGGAAGTTGGTCGTGCCCTTCCAAAGGATGGCATTTGCCTGAAGCGATTTAGGGAAATCACGGAAAACCTAAATCAGGAAAGCCGGAAGTGGGTTTGAACCGTCGTCCGCCCGAATGCGAGTCAAGTGTGGTAACCACTGCGCCACCTCTCTTCTGCTATCATTTCAGCACAACGTGCCTATGTAGTGGAGGTCTCTATTGTACCAGCTAGATGTAACGCTCAACTAAGAGGTAACGGGTTTGAATCCTGACGGTAGAAGATGATGTCATAAGTATTTGGTCAGCAAGGCCACGACAGGGGTGGCGTACACTTACTGATTTATAATCCTAGCGCCAATATCCAGCGTTGAATACTAAACATCTCCGCATGTCTCAGAGTGAGAGGATGTAGTAATAAATTCATAATACTCTTTATTTTATGACAGTATATACAGAATAAGAAATTCTCCAGAGAATCGTCGAGGAAAGGAATATATGAAAACACTGATCAGTAGGCGCAAGATTAGAGGACATATGCCGGCCGCTGTGGTCGAGCGGTTCTAGGCGCTTCAGTCCGGAAAAGCGTTACTGCTACGGATGCAGGTTCGAATCCTGCCTCGGGCATGGATGTGGGTGATGTCCTTAGGTTAGTTAGGTTTAAGTAGTTCTAAGTCTACGGGACTGATAACCTCAGATGTTAAGTCCCATAGTGCTTAGAGCCATTTAAACCATTTTTGAGGAGGACATATTTTAAGCTAGTAGGTAACGTGTCGAAGGAACCATATACAGCGAAACATGTAATTGAAGACCGAGATTACAATATACCCAACCAATAACTCTATATTTACATTTAAATCACTATTATGCAATTCATACTTTAGTGTTTGGCAGAGGGTTCATAGAATCAGAGTGTTGCTCGTCTGTTCCGCACTCGAACGGCAGTTGAGAAAAATGAAAATTAAGTATTTCCGTACGAGCTCTGATTTCTCTTACTTTATTACGACGGTCAATTCTCCCTATGAAGGCTAGAGTAAACAATTCGGAGGAGAAAATTGTTGACTGAAAGTTCATGAAATATACCGTCGCAAAGAAAAAGAAACTCACGTGTCATATCCTTGACTGTCACCACTGTTTCCCATTCACTGAACTTTTTCTGATGTCCTCCACCAACTCTATCTAGTGAGGATTCTGTACGAGCAGTAATACTTTCTGAAAATATTCTATTGTGGTAACAGCTGACAGCAGTTATCATCGGTCACGTTCGCTCGTTCGTGAAACTCTTGTACCTATGATAAAGTTGTATGTGACCTGGAGCAAAATGTCGCTTCGACATTTATCGCGTTCGTGCAGCAGTTTTCCAAAGTGTACAACGAACGTTATACAGACACGATGCTCTTTCAGGACAGCCATCACAAGACCTCAAAACCCGCGGGAACACGACAGCGGAGATAAGCACGCGACCTAACCAAACCACTCAGCATGCAGCCACTTACCCCACCCTGGTTCAAGTACGATTTATGCAGACAAGCTTAGTCATATTTCACTACGGTCCTAATCATGGTAACTAGAATATCATGCACGCATATGACATCACCACCGACCCTCTCGCCTCATCTAACCACGTAACTTATATGCACACTGCGCACACACATTTAACACAAACATAACTGTGAATGTAATCAGGATTTTTCGTGTTATAACGTATTACTATTAAGGTATTTATGAAACAAATATGTTTGTCTCCATTTAAAAAAACATAGCGCTTTATATGCTACACAACACGAAGTCGCAGCTTTTGCAATGTTTTCAGATGACAAATTGGTACACAGTTCTTTATCATCATTTGTTGAAGAGTCAGAACACGATCCCTCGATCCATTTTTCAAAAGGTTTTATTTAAAGTAAGTTCAAGTCTTCCTTACGAGTAGTTCTTTATTAGTTTGCAACATATTCGTCTGTAATATCTATTCTACTTCCTTACGGTAACTTCAGCTTCATGCACGAATTTGTCTCTCATTATCAACCACATTACCACCAAATGGTTCAAATGGCTCTGAGCACTATGCGACTTAACTTCTGAGGTCATCAGTCGCCTAGAACTTAGAACTAATTAAACCTAACTAACCTAAGGACATCACACACATCCGTGCCCGAGGCAGGATTCGAACCTGCGACCGTAGCGGTCGCTCGGCTCCAGACTGTAGCGCCCAGAACCGCACGGCCACTCCGGCCGGCACACATTACTATCCCGTCAGTCAACCCTGGAGGGTGGAGACATAGAGCAGAAACAGCGACAGGCTTCAACTTGCGTTCCAGAGGAAGATTCAACACTTTTCAAATGCATTTCATAACCCGAATCAGCAAAATGTATTGAACAAACATGGGTAATGGCAACTGAAAACGAACTGGTGCGTTTACAAGCATTTATCCATTTTTGTTTCGTCTCATTCTTCTTAGAAAATACATGGAACTTAATTCTTAACTGTTTTCGCTATCTGCAGTTGTTAGTACCCCTCTCGACCGCAAACCAAACAATTATTTTTCAAAATGCACTCCCAGAATCCCCTCAGTGCCGAGCGGTCAAAGGCGCTGGTACCGGCGGAGGTTCAAGTCCTCCCTCGGGCATGGGTGTGTGTGTTTGTCCTTAGGATAATTTAGGTTAATGAATCGCTACAAATGGTCTGTAAGTAGCCGAAAATAACCATTTCCAGTCAACGATTGGTCCAGTTGAGCCAGAGGACCCAGTCCATTCCATGTAAACACATTCCACTCCATTATGGAGCCACCACCAGCTTGCACAGTGTCTTGTTGATAATTTGCGTCCATGGTTTCGTGAGGTCTGCGCCTCACTCGAATTCTACCATCGGCTCTTACGAACTAAAATCGGGATTCATCTGAACAGGCACAGTTTTCCAGTCGTCTAGGGTCCAACCGATATGGTCACGAGCCCAGAAGAGGCTCTGCGTGCTGTTAGCGTCAGTCCTCTGCCGCCATAGCCCATTGCACCCAATTTCGTCTACTGTCCTAAACGATACGTTCGTCGTACATCCCACATCGATTTCTGCTACTATTTCGCGCAGTGTTGCTTGTCTGTCAGCATTGAAAACTCTACGCGAACACCGTTGCAAGCGGTTGTTAACTGAGGGCCGTCGGATATTAAGTTGTCCGTGGTGAGAGACAATGCCTGAAATTTGGTATTCTTGGCGATCTCGTGACACTGTTGATCTTGCAATACTGAAGTCCTTAACGACTTCCGAAATGGAATGTTCCATGCATCCAGCTGCAACTATCATTCTGCATTCAAAGTCTGTTAGTTCCCATCGTGCTGCCATTATCAACTAATGTACATTGTGTCGAACTGAAGATTTTAATCTTAATGTGTTTTCTCTTATCGGAACTTTGTAGGTATATTATAGTTTTCTGCTCCATTTGTACCGTCAGAGTCTCTGTTGATTTAATTGGCAATAGTGACCTTTCTTCTTGCGTATCTTGAGTGTCTTGCTTGGTGCTTGTATCCAGTACTAGCTCTGTACTCAGTACCCCGATGAACTATCACACGTGTACCACAGTTATAAAGAATTCATCTCTCCTAATCAGTTACAGGTTCGTCACATTACACACAACACTAATCAATGTTGAGGACAATAATTCTGAACTTTCTCAACTTTATGTAATTTAAGATATGTGAAAATTGAACATCGTATGACTTTTGTTATGAGTCTGTTCGGAACAGAGAGATATTCCTGCTACTTCACTTCTGCAGTGCTATAGCTATCAGTGTTCAAATCTGTTTTACAGGTTTTGTGGTCTAGTGCTAGACATGACACGGTTGATATATTTCATTTATTTTCGTGTCAGTCTGTTTTAGCCATAAATGTTATTTAGTTCTACTTAGTAGTGCTTCTGTCTTCACATGCAGCATCCTTTGAACTGAGGTGCATGTATGTATAATTGATTTGTTAGTTAACAAATATACAAAGTTCCCTCCTTTTTTAGTGTATGGGGGAGGGGCTGGGAGGGGCCTTCTACACTTAAATACTGTCACTATTTTGTGATTCTCAGGGCTCACTGTTTGTAAATGTGCAGAGATTCCTTGAGACTTTTACTCTTCGTGCTCCTTTTCTTTTTTAGTTGATGTGTTTTTGTTATGATTCTTTTGTTGACGTCATCTTACGCGCTGTTCACTTTCGTGTGAATCACCTCAGTACAAATGGCAGCTCCGCCAGTGCACTGTGCCGTTTTATTCCTTTTGTACGCGGTTCTACCGCCACCTGTATATGCGCATATTGCTATCTCACGAGTTTTGTCACCTCATTGTATGTTCTAGTAATAGTGATTCCAATCCTTTGCGGGCAAAACTCAAATTCTCCAAACTTTAGGATCCCATTTCGTGTCATTATCCAAGCTGACGACGTGACCACAGGGATGGCTCCCAGAAAGCCACCTCGATGTATAATTAGTCCTTAAACCACGCGCGCCGTGCCCTACGCGGTAGAGACGGGGCTGCGACCTTGTGGCCTCAGAGCGTGGGTGGGCGGCGCGTGAGACGGGTCCGCGCGCGCGCATCCCAAACCGCTCACCAAGAGCGGCCGGTGCGCAATCCAGCTGGCGTGCGCCACGGCACCACAGTCCGCTCTCACCACGTCTCTGAGTACAGGCCTCTCCAAAAACATCCTACACTATATCTTTTACATGACGCTTGTCCGTCCTCTTTTAGAATACTGCTGCGTGGTGTGGGATCCTTACCAGATAGGACTGACAGAGAGTATATCGAAAAGTTCAAAGAAGGGCAGCAACGTTTTTGTATTATCATGAAATATGGGAGAGAGTGTCGCAGAAATTACACAGGATTTGGGCTGGACATATTAAAAGAAAGGCGTTTTTCTTTGCGGCGAAATCTTCTCATTAAATTCCAATCGCCAGCTTTCTCCTCCGAATGCGAAAATATTTGGTTGACGCCGACCTACATACGGAGAAGCGCTCACCATGATAAAATAAGGGAAATCAGACCTCGTACGGAAAGATATAGGTGTTCGTTCTTTCCGCGCGCTATACTTGATTGGAATAATAGAGAACTGGTTCAAATGGCTCTGAGTACTATGGGACTTAACATCTGAGCTCATCAGTCCCCTAGAACTTACAAACTACTTAAACCTAACTAACCTAAGGACATCACACACTTCCATGACCGAGGCAGGATTCGAACCTGCGACCGTTGCGCTCGCACGGTTCTAGACTGTAGCGCCTAGAACCGCTCGGCCACTCCGACCGGCAATAGAGAACTGTGAAGGTGGTTTGATGAACCCTCTGCCAGGCACTTAAATGTGATTTGCAGAGTATCCGTGTACATGCAGATGGATGTTCGTTGTGCGTCTGAGACGAGAAAGGTAAATGGAAACTTTTGTTCTGAAAGTAATTGCAAAAAGTACCCAAGCTGTACCTTTGCAAAACCAGATAGTTCTATTGAAAATGAAAATTTCGTATGCCTATGCATAACTTAGAATTTACAACAAGTTTATATTCACTCACATCGAAGATACGGTGTATTATTTCTAGTTTCATCTGTGTGCAGCTGGACGCGAGGGGAAAATAACCAGAACACAAGCTTAACGGCATCTGATGACAGACAATGCGGTAAAATGTTTTCATTCGGACGAGGCGGCATAACCTGCATATTCCGTTTAACGCATAAAATAATTGTTAAAAGAGCTTTTCAAATCGATCTGTCAGTCCAGCAAACAATTTTTTCTCGTCAGGAATTTCATACCAAGCACACTCTCTGCTGCAGAGAGAACGATTCATTTTGACAATAATTCTGGTTGGTTTCGGTGACCATGTGCCGACTGAAACGAACACTCCAAACATGATATATTTCCGAGCTCTCGACTCGCTACGGGAAGGAAGATACCGATACAGGATGCTTATTTGCTGCATCTCCCCCAGATCGTTGTCCCTACCTGCTACATCTCGCGAAACTCAAGAGAATATGAACAGTTTCCATAATATTTCTGGGTAGGTGGGTGGTTGGTTGGTTGAGAGCCTCGACTAATTTCTCTGCCGGATACCAACACAAATTGTTGTAAGTGCACCGAGGTAGCAGAGCGCTATACAATTTTTAAGAGATTTCCGTAATTAAGAAAACTTAAACACACTTACATGAAAATATGAAGTAGAGAGTCTGGAACAAGTACTCGACTTCAAATGACGCGAAGAGTGTAGCACTCAGCAGGGTAATGTTTTCTGGTGTAATCTGTGCTGATAGCGCCCGCCTATCACTATCTGACGATGCGCGCCGCTCAAATTACACATTCAAGTTGTTATCAGGGGTGGATGGACATCGATCTATGAGCGTTTAACGTCTGTTTAGCACTGACCTCACCTGAATTATTGATTTATTTGGGAACGACGGAAGAAGTAAAAGGACTAAAGTCTACTGGAACGCAACCACTTAAGTCAAAGCCTCAAGTGATTGCAGAATAAATCTTTCTGTCTGCAGCGTTGGTTGCACTGTTTTGGAACTTTATGACAATTTAAAACTGTGTACAGGGCCCGGACTTTATAAAACGTAAGCTTGCCTTCCTTGGATAGTGGTAATGCCACGATTGCTTGATAACTCCAAACGTAGGACCTGAACTCGTTAGGAATGCATGTACTTTCCGTAACTGCTCCACTGTACGTTTCTGAATTCTACCAACAATTTGACGTCTACCAACCACGTTATTCAACCCCAAATCATCGTTCTACCAGAAGAACTCCCTTGCCTTGCCCCGTCTTCTTTAACTCACTTTCAAAAAAATGACCAATTTATAGGTACTTACAGTTTAGCATTGACCGTCTCACGGTGAAATCTGGTATTTTTTAAATACACAGGTGCTTAAAACATAAGTGATACATAGAAATTCTAACATATATTAATGATATGTATATGAATCTCACCAAGTGTAGTGTGAAATTTAGCTATTAAGATCCTACGTTCTAAAACGAATTTTTTAATGTGGTATTCTAATTAGGTTCAAGGTTTTCTTGCTGAGGAGACGAATGACCCACTACAAAAATTGAATACTGCGGAGCGGAATAGCTTTTGTATGTTCACGGAGAAAGTTCGGTTATGGAGAGGACGCGATTTGGTCTGTCCTGTTCTTTGATGTCCTTAATGCATGGAGTCCGCAACTGTAGCAATCATAAATAGCTTTTGTGAAATTCATTATCATTTTTCGATGATTAATGAACTTAAGCTGTTTGACAGTTTTACTCCCTCACATATTCTTAAAAAGACCGAGAAAATTGTTTTTCCGTTGTATAACACAACCAAGCGACGAACGTGGTTCAAAATGGCTCTGAGCACTGTGGGACTCAACTTCTGAGGTCATCAGTCCCCTAGAACTTAGAACTAGTTAAACCTAACTAACCTAAGGACATCACACACATCCATGCCCGAGGCAGGATTCGAACCTGCGACCGTAGCGGTCTCGCGGTTCCAGACTGCAGCGCCTAGAACCGCACGGCCACTTCGGCAGGCGCCACGAACGTGGAATCGCCTGCTTGTAACTCTCCACTTACTGACGAGTATATCAGTTACGAGCGTAGAAGAAGAAACTCGAGGATTGTATTCAATGGAGAGAGAGAGGAAAAAAAAAAGTTTTTTCTCTCTTTAGAAACTGACACCGTAGTAATTGGGGTGGCAGTGTAAAAAGAGCGCAATTTACGAGCGCATCGCGCCACAAGTTTCTGTGCGGCCCACGATTTAATCCACCAGAGTGCAGGCTCGCCTAAATGAAGACACATAGCGGCGAACCCCTGCTCCCCAACGCTCCTACCCGCACGGCACCGTCATTGCTCAACGAGCTCCTCCTCCTCCTCCCCCCCCCCCCCCCCCCCCCCCCGTAGCTGTCAACTCTGCTCAACAACTCTGGAATTCAACCAAATAGCTGCATCGATCCCCTCTGCACGAACACTGTTACAAAAGATCTACGACGTGAGTACATCTAACCTGGTATTCTGTACAGTGGGAACTGCCCATACCCGCAATATAGCTGTCAGCTTGAGCTCAATGTACAGCTTTTAATCGCTAGGCTCATACAAGTCCCTTGCAAACCACAGATGAGGATGACCTGGTATTTCAATCCACATAGATTTCCGAAAGGTTTTCGACGCTGCGCCACACCGTCAACTACCAACAAAGATATTATATTTACCGAATATCTGCACAATTACGTGGTTGGCTCGATGAATATTCGTTTAACAGAACCGATTACGTTATACTGGATGATGATATTTGGTTTGTGAGGCTCTCAACTGCGCGTTTATCAGCGCCCGTACGTATTCCCAACCTTGGGTCAGTCCAAATTCGCCACTTTCATGAATGATGATGAAATCAAGAGGACAACAGAAACACCCAGTCATCTCGAGGCAGCTGAAAATCCCTAACCCCGCCGGGAATTGAACCCGGGGCCCCGTGCTCGGGAAGCGAGAACGCGACCTCCAAGCCACGAGCTGCGGACAGTTACATTGGATGGCGAATATTTAACAAAATTTAAAGAGCACAGGATGCGGCCCAAGCAAGCGTAGTGGCATCTCAAAGTTCCCAATATACAGAGCTACTACATATGATTCATCGCATTCAAAGCTCTGTATTTTACAAAAGTATTACAGCATAAATATGACTGATGCATGAATGGAACGATAAACTAACCGGTTTACATCTTGCGCTCTACAAAATACGTTATTTGAGTGCCTTCTGATAACACGACACGCGTCCGGGCCGTAGTCAAGTCTGGTCCGTTTCTTATATAGCAACATCCCGTCTGAGCTGTTCCAGTGTTCTTGGGATTACGTACAACGGTTGTTAATGTACTCCCAAAAGTAAAAATCACAACACTTTACGTCAGGCGATCTGAAGGGCCAAGGAAACAGAGCCACTTCGTGTTCACCATTACGCCCAACGCAGGGAAGAGGAATTCGTCATTAGAGACGAACATCGATGCTTCAACAAAGGGATGTCCCATTCTCGGAATCAGCAGTCATTCGTGGAAACAACCACAACTGCAACTTATCCAGGTAATTCTGCAGCGTCCTCTCTGGTGCTTGGAGTTCTTACCAAGTAGACATTACAGCAGGCATCGAAAGAAATCAACGCGAGTTGCTAACAACGTAGAAGGTCGGTTTCAGACTAAAAGTAACATGACAACTGTTTCCCGTGTCCCGTAGGGACCAAATTTGGCTACATGTAATTTCCTCCTCTCTCCGAAGATGAATATCAGGTTGAATGGGCCGCAAAGATTCCATATAGTAAAGGTGACTTAAGCGGAACCGCAGAGGGTAGTAATGAGCCTAACAAACAAAGAATACAGGATGCATTTGAAAAATTGCGAAAACTTTCTGATCGGTAATCCGTTCCCAACGAAAGGTGACGATGAAGAACAGGACCCAGGTAACACACAATAATTTTAATTAATGTATTCCGGAAATTTTCGGTAGTTTTGATGGCTTCATGTATACCGCGCCAGAGGTGTCGCCAGGTATCGGATGTCGCAGTCGGTAGAGCGCGGAAACAAACCCGGTTGGCAGAATTGCCGGCGTGCGTATCCGGCCGCAGCCCGTGTTGGCGTCGGCTTCCGCCACGCGCCGCTCCAAGGCGTGTTTTTCTCTTTTTACGCATATCGCTGCCGGATACCGACCGCATTCCCCCTTCGGCGAAAGTCGTTCGCAACGCCAAACTCAGACCGACAGCCTGTTGCTCGGCTAGGCGCGCGCCGCGGAGGATACACACACACACACACACACACACACACACACACAGACACACCGCTGGAACCGGTATGCTGCATCTAGTGTCCAGTCGCTACCGCAATCTGCACCTACAGTGTGTTCGCAAATTCCCGTTTACAAACTTGTACAGGAGAGCGAGTACATAACATTTTGAACAGGAACCCACGTCCGCAAACGAACCGTTTCCATGTTACAACCATTTGAAAACATGTTGGTAACACAAGCGCGCCGGCCGGTGTGGCTGTGCGGTTAAAGGCGCTTCAGCCTGGAACCGCGTGACCGCTACGGTCGCAGGTTCGAATCCTGCCTCGGGCATGGATGTGTGTGATGTCCTTAGGTTAGTTAGGTTTAATTAGTTCTAAGTTCTAGGCGACTGATGACCTCAGAAGTTAAGTCGCATAGTGCTCAGAGCCATTTTTTGAACACAAGCGCTTTTGTAAGTAACTGATTAGGCGTGACCCAGTACATCATTTGTTTCATAGTTCCACTCATTCATAGTAAAAGAAATTGCTCGTGTACTCGTCGACGGGTTCTCTTCAACGTGGTGCAGTACGGCCTCTTACAACTCGGGTGTGCGGCGTCAACGTGGAGCACAACAGTCACGCCTGCTGACAGTGAAGGTGCCCTTTCGCGAAGTCGTCGTGTAATTGTGGCTAAAAGGTATGCGATGGAGACGGACGTTGTGGAGAGCGCTCTTGATACAGGCGACGAGCAACTCTTCCATTATTGTGAGCTTCGCCATTCAGAAGGATCGTGTTGGTTTATTCTGAAGACGTGTACTCAACCGCGTTGCCCTAACACTCACAGACACGTGAATGAGGCTCGAACCAGGTCAGAGATATAGGATGAACGTAAATGACATCAGCCGATCCGACGTGACCACCGGTCCCCCTTCCCCCCACCATGACTACCCTGTTGCATACCTACCTAGCAAACATGTTTTCAAACGGATGGTACTCACACAAGTGTAAAATTTGCGAATATCCTCTATACATTCCGCAAATTTACATTAAGTTCGTGGCAGAGTATAATCAGCATCATTAATTGGTTTACTAATTGCTGAGTGTCGTGACCTCTTATTTCTTAAGTAGCTGTATCAACAATTACATATCTCCATCCACAGCGATCTTGAGTTCGTTGTGCAGACGCAGTCCGTTGATCTTCTTCGCTTGATCCAACCATCTACTTTCTGTTTTTCCTCGTGATCATCTGCCTTAGATTTTGCCTTGCAAAGATGGCCTTTTCTAAATTATTGCTTTTTCTTCTAAAAAAAGTACCCAAGGGGGAGGGGAGGGGGAAGTATCTTTGATACGGGAAGACAAACTTCTTGTGATACTAACCTCCTCTATAATGGAAGCATAAGTTGCTGTTTTTGTCCATGGTACGCTAAACGTCTTCCGCCAACACCACATCTCGAAGGCACCCATTCGGCTCTTGTCTCTAGCTTTCACGGTCCAGATCTCGCAGCAGTACAGGTACACAGCGAAAACCAATGATTCCACTAAGTGCATCTTCAGTTTTCTGGCAGAGGGTGACGGCGTCTGCTTGCCTGCCATATCATAGAGAGTGTGACCATTATGGCTCGAGCAACACGATACTTCCTTTTATTTTTATACAAGGCTTCCTTGTGTCATTATTCAGAGAGGCTTCATATACCAACATCAAAAAAAACTTTTGCATCACCTCGGTTCCGAGAGTTCCGGAACCTGTACAGAAATTTGGAATAGAGATCAACATAAACATCATTTCTGCCCTTTTTATTCCTCATGAAAACCACACATTGCATGATTTACCACCATACAGCGAGACCTTCAGAGGTGGTGGACCAGATTGCTGTACACACCAGTACCTCTAATACCCAGTAACACGTCCTCTTGCATTGATGCATGGCTGTATTCATCGTGGCATACTATGCACAAGTTCATCAACGCACTGTTGGTCCAGATTGTCCCACTCCTCAACGGCAATTCGGTGTAGATCCCTCAGAGTGGTTGGTGGGTCACGTCGTCCATAAACAGCCCGTTTCAATCTAACCAAGGCATGGTCGATAGGGTCCATGTCTGGAGAACATGCTGGCCAGTCTAGTCGAGCGATGTCATTATCCTGAAGGAAGTCATTCACAAGATGTGCACGATGGGGGCGCGAACTGTCGTCCATGAAGACGAATACCTCGCCAATATGCAGCCGATATGGTTGCACTATCGATCAGAGGATGGCATTCACGTATCGTACAGCCGTTACGGCGCCTTCCATGACCACCAGCGGCCTACGTCGGCCCCACATAATGCCACCCCAAGACAGCAGGGAATGTCCACCTTGCTGCACTCGCTGGACAGTGTGCCTAAGGCGTTCAGCCTGACCAGGTTGCCTCCAAACACGTCTCCGACGATTGTCTGATTGAAGGCATATGCGACACACATTGGTGAAGAGAGCGTGACGCCGGATCCTGAGCGGTCCATTCGGCATGTTGTTTGGCCCATTTGTACCGCGCTGCATGGTGTCGTGGTTGCAAAGATGGACTTCGCCATGGACGTCGGGACTGAAGTTGGGCATCAATGCAGCCTACTGGGCACAGTTTGAGTCTTAACACGACGTCCTGTGGCTGCACGAAAAATATTATTCAACATGGTTGCGTTGCTGTCAGGGTTCCACCGAGCCATAATCCGTAGGTAGTGGTCATTCACTGCAGCCCTTGGGCGGCCTGAGCGCGCCACGTCATCGACAGTTCCTGTCTCTCTGTATCTCCTCCGTGTCCGAACAACATCGCTTTGGTTCACTCCGAGACGCCTGGACACTTCCCTTGTTGAGAGCCCTTCTTGGTACAAAGTAAAAATGAGGACGCGATGGAACCGTGGTATTGACCGTCTGGGCATGGTTGAACAATAGACAACACGAGCTGTGTACCTCCTTCCTGGTGGAATGACTGGAACAGATCGGCTGTCGGACCCCCTCCGTCTAATAGACGCTGCTCATGCATGGTTGTTTACATCTTTGTGCAGATTTAGTGACATCTCTGAACAGTCGAAGGGACTGTGTCTGTGATACAACATACACAGTCAAGGTCTATCTTCAAGAGTTCTGAGAACCGGGGTGAGGCAAAACTTTTTTTGATGTGTGTATATAATCATTCACTACCACCACATTCTTTAAGCAATTTTACGTTTGATTTGATCGAAACTTTGTCAGCTAAAAACCATTAGTTTTGTCTCCTTCATGTTTAGCTCTAGGCGGAAATTTAAACAAATGCTCTTCACTCTGGATAACAGATCATCTCCTGCTGCAATGTCGGTAGTATGATCAGCAAAACTTACAGAATACTTCGCACAAATATTGCCGATTTTCTGTCCCATTTCATTCACGTGAACGAGGCTAAAAAGTCTATAAAATATCTGAATCCCCCTGCAGTCTCAATTAAGTTAGTTGCCACTTGACGTTTAAGTTCTGATGTTGCGACAAGTAGTCAGCAGGCAGCCGTCACAATGCTCCGTTATATACGACGGTAGAAAATCGGTTTAAAGATTTTATATCCTACAAAAATCTATCAAAAATGTAAACGTCCCGTACACTATAGATCTCTATTGTGCCTCTAAGAATTTCAAAAATATATTCCTTTTTGATTAGGGTCACAGTTGTGTTAATTTGTTCGTAAGGAATTACATTGTCTCGTTCAAACGTATCACATCATATCTCGAAAACTACTCAGTTCACCGAAATACTAATTTTGTTCGTTGGTTACCAAAATACCTCAAGCGGCGACGGGATGCTCCGAACTTGCTTTACATGTTATGTTTCGTTTCGGGAAACATACTTTCTTTTTTTCAGTTTTTTAATATAAAACACTTAATAAGTTGAATGTCTGATCACCTACAAAAATCACTTTTTTTTAATTCACTTACGGAATTCATCTCTACAGTGTTTCCGAGCATGTAAACAATTTGTACCTTATTTTAAATAGTGCCAGAGATGTTTTTTCTTTAAACGGAAGAAATTACCGCGTCCAGAAAAGTTTCTTAAGCGAGTCGATGGCTGCTAGAACGCTTTGACCGGAGGAAATGGCAACATAGTGGAGGCCGGGAACGCCAGTACGGTTCCCACCGGTGATAGCAATCCAGGCCCCTTGTTGTCTGATGCCAAGTGATTTAAAGTGGACTGTAATCTCCCTGAGTATACTCTCATGACCCGTAAGCGACAGTGGCAGCACAATTCTCGCACAGCCTTCGTCGAATACAGATTCTCTACATTTGTGGTATGGAATTTCGAGAAAACAACGTCGCCTTTCTTACAAAGACACCAATTCAGGATTCCTAAGCACCAGTGCTGTACTTCCATACGTGCTGTTTTGACTCTATAAGATCTTAGTACTGTGCCTCTGAATTCGTTTGATGTCTGCTGTCACGTATACTTCACACTGACTCTAAGTGCTAGCATTGGCAGCAGCTGCGCATTGCTCGTTGTTTCCCTGCCAGTCACCCTGCACTTCCCCTGAACTTTTCCAACTAATATAAGCCTTTCAATCTGCTTCTCTAGTACTGGTTTTACAAAATCATCTCACTTCACATCGCTTCTCAGAATAACCCCTAAATGTTTAAACCATGTGACGTGATTTCGATGTCCACCAGTAATCTTGTAATCACCAATCAGTGGTTTCTTTCTTTTTGTTAGAGACATTATCTTATATTTACCCACAATTAAACTACCACCGTTTGGTGTAATGAATTCTTTCCATCGCCCAACGACATTTTCCTTCGTACTATAGCACCTTCAGCGAACAATCTATTACTGTCAGCTTCCCTAACGATAAATCTTTAATGCCTAACATTAGAGGAACTACTATGCTTCCCTTCGGGCATATCCAATGTTAATTTCGTTTATGCTGAGATTTCCCCGTCCAGTATAGCGTACTAGAGTCAGTTAGTTACTAAGCAGTAAACTCTCGATTTTTTAAAGAACTCAACTCCCAACAGCTACAAACTTCTGACTGTTTTACAAGTGGGTTAATGTGTTAATATTTGACGTTAATCATATACACGAGAAATAGTTTAGAAAAAGTTTGAAATTATCCTTAAAATTTGTTGTAAGTCGCTACGTGCTTTGATTAGGAAACACTGGGCGCATACAGGGTGTCCCAAGAGAAATGGTCAAGGCCGGCCGGTGTGGCCGAGCGGCTCTAGGCGCTTCAGTCTGTAACCGCGCGACTGCTACGGTCGCAGGTTCGAATCCTGCTTCGGGCATGGATGTGTGTGATGTCCTTAGGTTAGTTAGGTTTAAATAGTTCTAAGTTCTAGGGGACTAATGACCTCAGATGTTAAGTCTCATAGTGCTCAGAGGCATTTGAACTATTTGAAATGGTCAATATTCAGGGATATGACAGGACCGATCATTCCAAGCAAAAAAGTCAAGTAAAAATGGGTTCTAAAATGCATACTGCAAGAGCTATGAGCAAATGTTCATTAGAAGAAATGAGGTTAACACTACCGAAAATAATCATGTGCTAACAGGTATTAGGGTATGTATTTTACAGTCCATGTTTACCAGACTTTTTTCGCAGTAGTATCAGTACACGTGTTCCACTTCCATAGGCGTGAGAACGATTTTCGCTTTTAGCTTTTGTCTCCGTCGTTCCTGGACCAGGATCCCTTATCTCAAATTGATACATTTACCCTTCTCCACCATCCCTGAAAGTTTCTATCGTCATCACGGAATCAGCCTGTAATTGGTTCAAATGGCTCTGAGCACTATGGGACTTAAGATCTGAGGTCATCAGTCCCCTAGAACTTAGAACTATTTAAACCTAACCAACCTAAGGACATCATACACATCCATGCCCGAGGCAGGATTCCAACCTGCGACCGTAGCGGTCGCGCGGCTCCAGACCGTAGCGCCTAGGACCGCTCGGCCACTCTGGCCGGCTCAGCCTGTAATTCTTCGCGCCAGTGGACTACATCTACTCACCCATGTCAGTTGTTTACAAAATAAAACTTATCTTTGCAGCTTCACCACCGTGACATCTATGAAGTGAGTTCGACAGATGGGAAGAAATTGCAATTACTGTTTTCGTAATAACGTGCAGTGCTTTTGTTACTGTATTTTTTGGTTATCTTTTGTTACAGAGCGAGCTACAGGATAAATAAAAACCACTCCATCCCAATAGTAAACTTCGACTCATTCGTTCTCACTTTACGCGTGAGTATAGCTCTTAGAATGTAAATGGTGAGCGCCGCGCGAAATTAATATTTTAGCGGAGCCGGTCTCTGGAGGCTGCGAACTGCAAATCGAGAGACGTGCGCCGCATGCACAAGTGTCAGGCAGCGCGGGTGCGGTAGGCGAGATTGGCGGCCGCTTCTCCAGGGGGGAGTGAAGTGGGTGGAGGGGGAGGAGAAAGAGAGGGGGGAGGACACGCAGGCACCGCCTGTGCCGCAGGAAACCGCGTGGGCGGCGTCGACCGTGACCCTGGCAGGGGTCGCCTCACATTTGGGTAGAAACTGCTGTCCAGCCATAGCCTCTACTGGAATGTGATTATCTGTTTTAATATTGCGTGTAACGTTCACCTCATGACGCCCTACCACACCACCAGTGTTATGCACACAGTTTTAACCCCTCAGAGTGGGTACTTTTTGAGTGCGCTTCAGTGGTTAATTTCCCCTAGCTTTGGCTGGCGCAAGTCATGCCACGTGCCTTGCTCACTCATTCGAGCATTTCTTTGTTGATGTCAGTGCAGGGATCAAAACCGAAATAGGCCGGAATCGTATATCGAATAAAACATATTAAGGGAGAGAACGAAATTTTAATTTCACATAATTAGTAACAGTTTTCTGTGTGAAATCCATTTGTTTGATTAGATTGAAGAGTTCCTAGATAACAGAACGCAGCATGTCATTCTCAACGGAGAGAAGTCATCCGAAGTAAGAGTGATTTCAGGTGTGCCTCAGGGGAGTGTCGTAGGACCGTTGCTATTCACAATATACATAAATGACCTTGAGGATGACATCGGAAGTTTACTGAGGCTTTTTGCGGATGATGCTATAGTATATCGAGAGGATGTAACAATGGAAAATTGTACTGATATGCAGGAGGATCTGCAGCGAATTGACGCATGGTGCAGGGAATGGCAATTGAATATCAATGTAGACAAGTGTAATGTGCTGCGAATACACAGAAAGAAAAATCCTTTATCATTTAGCTACAATATAGCAGGTCAGCAACTGGAAGCAATTAATTCCATAAATTATCAGGGAGTAGGCATTAGGAGTGATTTAAAATGGAATGATCATATAAAGTTGATCGTCCGTAAAGCAGATGCCAGACAGAGATTCATTGGAAGAATCCTAAGGAAATGCAATCCGAAAACAAAGGAAGGAGGTTACAGTACGCTTGTTCGCCCACTGCTTGAATACGGCTCAGCAGTGTGGGATCCGTACCAGATAGGGTTGATAGAAGAGAGAGAGAAGATCCGACGGAGAGCAGCGGTCTTCGTTACAGGATCATTTAGTAATCGCGAAAGCGTTACGGAGATGATAGCTAAACTCCAGTGGAAGACTCTGCAGGAGAGATGCTCAGTAGTTCGGTACGGGCTTTTGTTGAAGTTTCGAGAACATACCTTCACCGAGGAGTCAAGCAGTATATTGCTCCCTTCTACGTATATCTCGCGAAGAGGCCACGAGGATAAGATCAGAGAGATTAGAGCCCACACAGAGGCATACCGACAATCCTCCTTTCCACGAACAATACGAGACTGGAATAGAAGGGAGAACCGATAAAGGTATTCAAGGTACCCTCCGCCACACACCGTCAGGTGACTTGTGGAGTATGGATGTAAATGTAGAAATATTTTAGAATATGGTGCTGCATAAAGAGGAACTTCACACAGAAGTACTTTCGAAGACTTTTTCTCGTGCCTACACCACATCTCCTCGTTGGTCTTTCCTCGTGCCTACACCACATCTCCTCGTTGGTCTTTCCTTCGATATGCTTGGCAAACAATATGCCTGGCTATTAAGGCGAGTCGCTTTTGGAGCTCGACGTGGGCGTCCAAGTGATGTTCCTTGTTGTGCGGAGGACACGGCCAACTATCCCTGACACTAATCGCGGATTACCATCTGCTTTTCTCGCAGTCATGTTTTTTGTACGTAACGTACGCAGTGAAGCCACACTACGTCCCATGAACAGCAAAAAATTTCTGCAAATGTCATTTCCGTCTGTTCCCGTCCATTTGGAAGATTTTCATGTGCAACTCGCTGCTGCCCACGCCTGCAATATTCTTGCTGTCAGTGACAACATTTGGCGTTTGCACGATGCCATTCTCTGAATTTACCCCTTGAAATGTGTCGTCATGGATCGTGCTCACCATCACTACTCTCTCGTGCTTCCATTTTGTCAGCAACTGCTTGTTTTGTACGGCATTACATTTACGTCCTTGTCCAGTTTTTCGTTTTTCATGATGTCAGGGCCTTCCTTATGCTTTGCTGCACTCTGCTGGTAGTGCCACTATTGTTACTCGTTAGTTCGTCTACAAAATCTCAACTAGTGTACCAGGTGTCTACGTAAATACAATAACCCTTTCCGAGAAAACCATGAATATATATATTCTCTTCAGGATGACGACAATCATATCTTCTGAACATACTGGCCCAAAGAATAAAAAACTTCATAACTGGCTGAGAATACATTATCTTTATAGTGAAGGTACCATCGAGTGGAGTATGCATTGTAATACCTCCCGACTTTAAACTCGACATTTGCATAAGCTACAAGCCACAGGATGCTGCAAATGGATTATCCCTAGCCGTCGAACCCAACGAGCAGACCATGGACGGACATACCCGTCATGCACACTTAAAGGCAACCAGAAGCAACAGGCTAACGGCGTGCTTTATGCGTACAACACAGCAGTAAGGCAATATCTACCACTGGAGATTATACGGAGAGAAGTGTGTTCCAAGCAGACCATCCCAGAGTTGGGAAATTGTACAAGATGATGATATGATTACAGCTAACAAATATTTCAACGTAATTAAAAGTAGCCTAAGGTCGAAACCATGTAATAGCCCGAAAATAAAATTAAGTTGCAGTTGATATGGAATCACAAAAAAACCAGCCTCAGGTCCAAAGAGAAACAGTTTTCACTAATAACTACAGCTGTTTTCAACTCGAATGTTCGATTCAGTATGAAGTGCTTTACCTCGTATGGTGTCCCACTGCAGATGACAGCACCCTTACTTCTTCCAATCTGTGAACTTTCCCTGCAAGTTACAGGAGGCACCTACATTTTAACGTGAACTTCTAACATAGTGCAAGCTGGTATTTTTTCGGAAAGTACAATATGTCAAGGCGGTACACGACTCTAGAAACAATCTTAAACATGTTCTGTGGTTGCGAGTGAGAGAAATAAAACGAAATGTGTTTTTCAGATATACCAATCATTTAGAACAACGTGGTCACTCCAGAGGTTGTGAGGATACAGTTTCGCCAATGACATTTCACTAGGACCATTCGTTGCATTGTGTTCTTTTTTTCCCGACCCCCTAGGCCGAATCAGAAGGGTCTAGTCGTCCTGTATACGAGGTATATAAGGTTCTGAAAGGCACATGCATCACCAATACAATTCCTTCTCCGTGGCAGGGTAAGATATACGAAACAAATCGTACTGGAAACTGAAATGTGAAGTAACGGGAGCGTACGATTCCGTGTGTGTCCCAGCATTAAACTGTCGTACAAGTAACGGACATTGACTATGCCGCTGACGCAGCGTGGGATTGGCCGGAAACTGTTCCAATCTGGCGCTGGCGAGATGGGCCGACGGCGTCCGGAAATTGCCGATTGCGTCAGTTGATGTAGTCGCGAGCGCCGCTCCCGTAACGCAGTAATAACAACCGCCAGCCAGCCTGCCTTCATCTGCTGCGGCTCCAACGCACGAGGTTATTCACCTCCCGCGACACCGTTTTGGGTCATTCCGCATCTGCCAGGTGTTTCCCATCCGAAGCAGCTAAATGAATCACTGCTGGCTCTCGCATCGGTAGGAAGTATTCAACCCAACCGAAGCGATTTCTACTTCAGTTGAGGTGTTCGATAGTACACCACACGAACTGATAACCGAAATAAACCAACACGATACAAAGGCTGTCATTCGAAGCAAATAAAAATAATAAAATTAACCTGCCTGCCTGGAATAGACATGAATTACCAGCACAGAAGCTGTCGGAATGTAGGATAAATAATGAACATTTCTAGCATGAATGCTTCTATCTGCAGCGGAGTCTGAGCTGCTGTGAAATTTAGCTGGCGTACCAAGGCTTGATGCCTGAACGGTGGAGAAGGTCCGTGAGTCGGGACCACTATTGCCGGATAGTTAAGAGCAGGTCCATGGGAAACCAAATTTCTGGATTTGAGTTTCAGTCCGGCACACAGTTTTAAACTGGGAGAAAGTTTCACGACAAGCTTCGTCCTTGAAAAGACTGCTGTATGCTGCCTGCTCATTTCTTTCGTCCTCCTCCTTCAAATACACAGTAGGCCCACAGGCAGTCAAGCGCACACAGCTGCAGTTTTTTCGACTTATCAAGTCATTGTCAAACGTTAGCTCCACAGCCACGAGAACACTGCTAATGTAAAATACACATGGATGTGTGATCAATAGACTGGAAACGGCACACAGTGAGCACATTGCGGGTAAAGCAATTTTACAACCAACCTTCACTCGCTGAAAACGTCTGTCTCTAGGGATGTTTCACGCCTATGCTAACCCTGAATAATACAGACGGAATAGAAGTGAGAGAAAGAGAATGAAAGTTGTTAAATATGTATATGATCAAGGGGTTCTCGTAGAAACGGGAGAATGTATCAACGAGTAAAGAAGTGAAACGGAAGAAACATTGGGAATTAGTATCAACTAGCACAGAAAGGAGGCCTAAAGGACCTTCAAAAATTAATCTAAGCACCCGATTTGGATAAAGTTTCATTTTGAGTGCTGATTCATAAATCTGGACAATAAGGAAGGAAGAAGAGAGGTGTCTGAAAGGTGTGAAAGCCAGTTTTCGAATACAATGGAGAAAGTTGATAGGGTAGAGCTACTAACAGTTGGCGAATAAACTGAAACAGACAAAGAAACACGAACTGTTCTGAAATATATGAGAAAGATGAAGGCTAACTGGTTTGGAAATATTAAGCAAAATATGTTACAACAATTCTTAAAAGTTGAATAAAACGAGAAAAGATAAGATGTAGAAGAAAATTTTGGCATGCTGACAGACCTGCAAAAGTAGGTGTTTTTTTTTTTCCAGTAGTGTTCAGACTGGACTGATGCGGCTTGCCACTACTTCCTCTTCCGTGCCGACTATTTCATCTGACTGTAGCAGTCACGCCCCATGTTCTCAATCATTTTTTGTGTACATCCTAGTCTCTGTATGTCACTATTTTTTTCCCTCAACATCCCTCTCTGCTATCATATATTCCTCTTTCCGTCGTTTCTATTGAGAAACTCAGTATTTCCTATCTTATCAATCCCCCTACAGTTTGTTAAGTAAGAGCGTGGTCGACATTAGACACAGATGGTAAAAGATATCGCCTCACGTATTTCACAGCGCAACAGAGGGAACCTCTATACTTTCTGCAATGTCCATAAAGCATTCGTTTACTATGAATTGTTGAGTGAGCTTCAAGAAGACACATGAGTGAAGATTACACGTCACGTCTTGAGGCTGTTTTGGGTGTAGACACCCCAGACGTCCGAAAACGAGGCACGCTACGGCGTTTTAATACAGGGTGTTACAAAAAGGTACGGCCAAACTTTCAGGAAACATTCCTCACACACAAAGAAAGAAAATATGTTATGTGGACATGTGTCCGGAAACGCTTACTTTCCATGTTAGAGCTCATTTTATTACTACTCTTCAAATCACATTAATCATGGAATGGAAACACACAGCAACAGAACGTACCAGCGTCACTTCAAACACTTTGTTACAGGAAATGTTCAAAATGTCCTCCGTTAGCGAGGGTACATGCATCCACCCTCCGTCGCATGGAATCCCTGATGCGCTGATGCAGCCCTGGAGAATGGCGTATTGTATCACAGCCGTCCACAATACGAGCACGAAGAGTCTCTACATTTGGTACCGGGGTTGCGTAGACAAGAGCTTTCAAATGCCCCCATAAATGAAAGTCGAGAGGGTTGAGGTCAGGAGAGCGTGGAGGCCACGGAATTGGTCCGCCTCTATCAATCCATCGGTCACCGAATCTGTTGTTGAGAAGCGTACGAACACTTCGACTGAAATGTGCTGGAGCTCCATCGTGCATGAACCACATGTTGTGTCGTACTTGTAAAGGCACATGTTCTAGCAGCACAGGTAGAGTATCCAGTATGAAATCATGGCGGTGAATCGAGGAAGTACAGTACATACTGACGAAACTAAAATGAGCTCTAACATGGAAACTAAGCGTTTCCGGACACATGTCCACATAACATCTTTTCTTTATTTGTGTGTGAGGAATGTTTCCTGAAAGTTTGGCCGTACCATTTTCTAACACCCTGTATATCGGGAAATCAAATACATTTGTTCAAAATTGGATACGTCGCTTAAAAACGTGGATGACGTTGAAAAACGTGGGTCAATCAGGAAAGTGACACCAAAAGTGGAAACAAATGATTATTAACCTTTTTTGGTTCAAATGGCTCTGAGCACTATGGGACTTAACTTCTAAGGTCATCAGTCCCCTATAACTTAGAACTACTTAAACCTAACTAACCTAAGGACATCACACGCACCCATGCCCGAGGCAATGTGTCATTAGTAACTGTTGCAATAACACTGTTTCTAAAATCGGATAGATCAGCTGGTATCGCAGGCATATACACGTGATCGCGTCAGATCGTGTGTGAACGTGGAGGTCTTGCATAAAATGCTGTGTCAACAGGATCTTTGCGCCCAACCCACCGGTCAGATACAACGTCGTTTGACCAGTCGCGTACTGAGTTGTGCTAGTGAGACGGCGCACCAAAAAATGTTCAAATGTGTGTGAAGTCTTATGGGACTTAACTGCTCAGGTCATCAGTCCCTAAGCGTACACACTACTTAACCTAAATTATCCTAAGGACAAACACACACACACACACACCCGTGCCCGAGGGAGGACTGGAACCTCCGCCGGGACCAGCCGCGCTGTCCATGACTGCAGCGCCTTAAACCGCTCGGCTAAAAAGGCGCACCATCTTGCCCCCAAATAAAGATGTGTTGTTCAGCTTCTCTCCATTGAGGCACGGGCCTTAGCTGTAGCACGTCAAGATAAGAAACATCAGTTACAGTTGATTCACCGAAAAAGAAAGGCTCATATTTCTTGGGGCTAAGCGTAAAAGACTCGCACTCGTTCAACACGTTTTACAGTCACTCTTTGTCGTTCCATACTCTTCCCATTGCGCACAGGTATACAAGCAATTTCTCTGTCATTTGGTGTATTATTTACAATTGTAAGTTCAACGTAATAAATGCTACAACGCCTAAAATCCGGTATGTTCATTTTGAAACGCCCTGTATATTTAGAGAATATTGGTGCAAATCTGAAGGTAGCGGGGATACAGTACAGAGAGCGAAAGATTATTTACGACTTGCATAGAAACCAGCCTGCATTTAGAGTCGAAGGACGTTAAAGGATGGCAAAAGTTGAGAAGAGGATGAGACAGGGTTCTAGCCTACCCCAGTGTCATTCAATCTGTACATTGAGCGATTAGTGAAGGAAACCAAGAATAAATTTGGAAAAGAAATTAAAAGTAAAGGAAAAAGAAATATAAATTTTAATGTTTCTACGCAATATTAGTTTTGTTAGAGGCAACAAAGGAATAGGAACAGCAGTTGAACCGTATGAATAGTGTATTGAAAAACTTCAATAAAAGTGAGAGAAGAATGATGGAATGGTAGTAGAAGTAAATCAGATAATGATAAGGGAGTTAAACCAGAAAATGTGATACTACAAGCGGGACTCAAGTTTTGCTACTTGGACAGCAAAATAACTGACAGTGTCCGAATTAGAGAGTACGCAGAACGCAAGCTGGCTACAGCAAGAAAGATCTATCTGAAAAAGAATAACACGTTTACATCGAACATGAATTGAAGTGTTTGGATGTCTTTTTTGGAAGTATGTGTCTGTAGTGCAGCCCTGTACAGAGGAGCAAAGTGTACGATAAATATTTGTAGTCCAGAAAAGAAGAAAGCTTTTGAAATGTGGTGCTACACTAGAATGCTGAAGATTAGTTGGCGAGATCGGATAATTAGAGAGGTACTGCATCGAATCGGCAGAAAGAAAATTACGGCGCCACATGTTTAAAAGGATTGAGGGGAGGGTGTCCAGATAAAAATTGTAACAGGAGACCAACGCTTTGCTACAGTAAGAAGGTTCAAATGCATTTTAAGTTGCGATAGTTACGCAGAGACGAGGAGCCTTACACGGGTAGAGTAGAATGGAGAGCTCCTTGAAATCAATCTTGGACTGAAGACAGCAACAACAACTACAGCAACATATAAGACTAAATCTATCTTCAGCTTAACTTTGCCCTCCACTATGTCTTATTCCTGATTCCTTTAATTCCTGGTTAGACATTCCAGTTTCCACTTTTCGGTTTTTAGGTTTATCCAAAATTCCGCTTGATATGAAGAGAATTGAGGCCGCTAGAGGATGCTGCATGTGACTGTCTGTTAAGTAAGATCGTGGTCTGGCTAATGAGTAGAAAATTGTGATTGACAAGAACTAAAACATATACATATGTACACTGACAAGTCAGAACGTTATGACCACTGGCCACCGCGACGTTGGATGCCGCGTGGTGACGTTGCAGGCACGTGACGCAGTAACAAAAGTATGTAAGGGGAGCAGTCAGAGACATTAGATCACCTTAGCGAACATATGAGTCACAAATGGGGAAATCCGTTGAGACGTTGACAAAGGGCAGATTATTATTACGCAGGATCCTTGCTAAAGTGCGTGTCGGCTCGTCGTATGAATCATATTTTTGCTACACTAGGATGTCTCCGCAAACCCCGTCATCGAGGTGAACGGCGGCTTGAAATGTGCAGCGCGCCACGGACGCAGGCTGGTGTTGTCAGAGGCAGGAGATATAAATGTAAAAACACGTGCATACTTTGCTTACTTTCATTCTATTATGTCATACGGGATAACATTCTGGGGTAACTCATCAAACCAATCAAAAGCTATTAGCGTGCAAAAGCGTGTAATAAGAATCATCTGTGGTGTATATTCGTCATCATTATGTAGAAATCTGTTCAAGGAACTTTTCATTCTAACCACTGCCTCTCAGTATATTTATTCCTTAATGAAATTTGTTGCAAGTAATACAGGGTGAGCGCAAAGTCTTGCCCTGATTATAAAAATTTATTACAGAATAACCGTTTGAAATAATAATTTACATTTGATGCCGTTACATAGATTAGTGTTACTAGTTTTTTTAAAGCCTTCAGTTCGTCGACGTCAGCAACTGTTGTGACCAAGACTCTGTCCTTCATATAGCCCCAGAAAAAAAGTCAGGGGGCGTAATGTCTGGAGAAGGGAGTAATGTCCGGATCGGTCCAACACTCTGGCCAGGCTAGGATACAAGCTGCTGTAGGTACTGTGACAATACACATGTTACGAAACACCTGGCTG
Source organism: Schistocerca piceifrons (assembly GCF_021461385.2). Classification (NCBI taxonomy): domain Eukaryota; kingdom Metazoa; phylum Arthropoda; class Insecta; order Orthoptera; family Acrididae; genus Schistocerca; species Schistocerca piceifrons. The sequence continues at coordinate 1,093,456,204 of NC_060138.1, read as the reverse complement.
GAACTGGAATACCGCCTCGACATTCTCCGAGCTACTAAGGGAGCACACGATGACGTTTTCTAACGTAAGTGGTCTTATAAAAAAAAACTGATAACACTATCCTATGTACGGCATCAAATGTAACTTATTATGTCAAACGGTTACTCTGGTATAAATTTTTATAATCAGGGCAAGAATTTGTGCTCACCCTGTATATCTCTATTTCCATCCAATAGCTCAGTAAATAGTATCAATACTAGGAATAAGAACAATCTACATAAACACCTAAAATCACCTACCGTGGTCCAAAAAGGGGTCCAGTATTCAGGAACACACATTTTCAATACATTACCAGCAAACATTAAAAGCTTGGTTTCGGATAAAGCACTGTTTAAACAGAATTTGAAAGACTTTTTGATAGGCAACTCCTCCTACTCTATAGACGAATGTCTTAACAGAGACTGTTAGGCCAGCTTAAGTAAAAATGTCTGTTAGATTTCAGTTTTGACAGCACTTGGTCACAACAGTCAAGATTAGATATTTTGTGTGTGATAAATTTATTAATACTGCATAACAATGTTTCATTCCGGCGCCGTATTAATTCTGTAAACATTAGTTGCTCCAGTTTACACTATTGTATTTACCTATTTTGACAATCTCCTGACAAATGATCTGGGTAGTAAGCATTATATTCATATGTTTTATGTTTTTTATGTTATACTTTCTGACACGTTCTACACACGCGAGAATCATCTCATTTTTGGGTCTATGGAACGAAAAGTGATTCTCATCTAATCTAACCTGGGAGCAGTATTATGCTGTGAGAGACATTGGTCTGCGTTTGCTTGGGACTGTGGTAGTAATCGAAGACAGCTTCGAACCACTTGCATCCAAAGTGGTTCAAATGCCCGGAACAACTCGCCTATCGACTCGATGAGTGATCGGTGTTCACACTGAATAATTGTAAGAAAAACTGTCTCTCTTTCAATTGGTGTATTATTTATAATTGTAAAGTGGATGTAGTATGTGCTACAATGCCTTAAAGCCTGTAATTCATTTTGAAACACCCTGTATTGTCTACCTTCAAAGTTGCAGAGTCAATGTTGCTCCTCGTGTATCTACATCTGTGCGAAACCCAAACCGATCGTCCCCAATGTCGGCTTCTAGCACCCTTTCCATTCTTCTGTAAATAGTTTTCGTAATCATGACTCTTTAAATTAATAGTTGAGTAATATTCACATCTGTCAGCACCTGTTCTCTCTGGAACTGTACGTATTACATTTTATTTGTGGTCTAGTGGCATTTCACCTGTGTCTTCAATACCAGGTGGACGTAATCTGTCATAGTGAGCTTTACTAAGAATTTCAATAATTACGATAATTTGTCGTCTACCCCAGGCGACTCGTTTCTTCTTTGGTTTTTAAGTGCTCTCGTAAATTCTCTTCGCAGGGTCATGTCTCGCGTTTCATCTTCGCGTGTTTCCTCTCTCTTTGTGTAATACATTCATCAACCTATCACTCTATACAGTAGCACACATGGAAATATACAACGTACGCACACAGTATAAGTTCATAACATTTTGCCTTTTGTGTGGAATGAAGCACATTGTCCTACAAGTAAATTAAAGTAATACTCGTATTCCTCCAGTTTCGATTTTCCTTGATTGCCAGTTAGACACTGGAACTGGTGAGGCCCTTCTATTTGATAACCCGCTGTCGGCCACTATCTTCCAGGTTGGTAAATGAATAAAAATAGCCGCGACCCTATAATGAGCTGGATCTACAACTGACCTCTATGCTCCTACTAGTGAAAAATAAACCCCCCTGCAATCCTGTCTTATACGCTTATCGACTTTGGTATGTAGTAGAAGGTACCACCAGTGAAATTCGTAAGGAGTGGTAATTGCTTTGTACTTCTTGAACACGTCTCCGCGACCATTGTAACACGAATTACTAGAGGGCTTCAGAAAGTAAGTTGTACGTTATTAGGGCATGCCAAGTAACGTTTATTGAATGTCGCTCTACTGAGTGAGTTAGCTGCCCCTACCACTGTCGTTTTATGCAAACCGCAATGTTATCTGGGCTTCAAAAACCACGGTCGAGATTTTCATTTTCTCTCACTCGCTATGCGCAAACTGTAAGTTCCACAGAAAAAAATCAACAAGACCTTTTTTCACGAAGTTAAATGTAATCAAATTTTGTACTGGTGTACGTTTTCACTAGGCGCCCTCGTTTTCGAGTTATTTACGAAAAACATACAAAAGTTACCTTCCGACGCATCCCAACTCACAGACCCTACCGGTCAATACCTCTAGAATGTTGTTAATGGCTCTCCTTTCTATCACTCTACAGAAATTTGCAACTGCACGAATTATTTTCTACATTCGATCTTTTTTAGTTCTCATTGACTGGCATCATTATGCCACCGGCTTGGTCGAGCTTTTACACAAATTGTAAAAGTGACGTTTGTGTAAATTTTACCCGACAATTTTGTAAATTTCAATAGTATAAAAATAAAGAATTACACCGTTGTATTCATCAGGCCTTCTGACTACGAAGCAACTGTGAAGCTTGGATGCAATTGTCAACGTATTAAGTTTTAACGTGGTGTTTACAAAAGTCGTTTCTCGTTCATTACTCTCACAGGCACGTTTAAACTCATAATGTTAACGAAGTAGGCGACTACATTGGTGGCGTAATAGCCCAATCAATAGAGGACAAAAAAAAAGGTCGAATATCGGGTACAGTTCCTGTCGTCGGAAATTTTTGCACAGTGGTAGGAGGGAGTACCACGAACAACATACTAGAAATCCTGACCGGCGAGGAATTAGTGTGGGAGTGGGGGGTGAGTTTGAAGGTCACTTCCGTACTTTTTCCTGAATTACTCTAAAACCGTGTGGAAGAAATATTTTGCGCGTAACGAGCGAGAGGATATGAAAATCTCTGTCGTAATTTATGCAAACCAGCTATAACATAGTGGGCTGCATAAAACGATAGCATTAGGGGCAGCTGATACCCTGTACATGTCACCTTGCCGCAATGGTAACACCGGTTCCCGTCAGATCACCGAAGTTAAGCGCTGCCGGGCTGGGCTAGCACTTGGATGGGTGACCGTTCGGGTTACCGGACGCCGTTGGCAAGTGGGATGCACTCAGAATTTATGAGGTAAACTGAAAAGCTACTTGACTGAGAAGTGGCGGCTCCGAATACGAAAACTGATAACGAACGGGAGGGCGGCGTACTGAGCATCCAGTGACGCCTATGGGCTGAGAATGACAAGGCGGTCGATCAGTACCGTTGGGCCTTCCGAGGGCTGTTCGGACAGAGTTTAGTTTCGTTTAGTTTAGTCAGTCACCGAGTCTGTGTATACTACAGCTGGAACGTTCAATCAAATGTTCAGAACGTCGGCGATAGACATCGGTTCCTTGGCCACAAAGTCATTTGAGAACCGCTGTGTGAACATCCTCATCCTTCTGAATTATCTCCCTCCACCTCCCCACCCCGCGGATGTTCTTTCAGCAAGCTAAAAAGTGGGTAATAAGATGGTACAATCTCTGGTACTCCAGATCGGTAACGCCCACGACTGTGAAGCCTTAGTCAAATTGTTGGTACCATTTCATTACGGTTGGACGCGACACTGCATTTGGTCCTCGAAAGGTCATAGTTTCACGGTGAATTTTGTGTGCAATTTAGACGTTATGCCTACAAGAAACGTACCGCCCCGCGTACATCGGCTTTGGAGTACATTTTCCAGTTGCTGCGTCATTTCACTAGCATTGTGTAATGCACATGTTATCCGTTCCGCAACAGAACTGTATCTTCAGGATACCGGGAACACGAACTTTCGTCTGACAATGCATCACTCTCGCTGCGTTATTACACTACTGCCCATTAAAACTGCTACACCACGAAGATGACGTGCTACAGACGCGAAATTTAACGGACAGGAAGAAGATGCTATGTAATGCAAATGATTAGCTTTTCAGAGCATTCACGCAAGGTTGGCGCCGGTGGCGACACATTCAACGTGCTGACACGAAGAAAGTTTCCAACCGATTTCTCATACACAAACAGCAATTGACCTCCGTTGCCTGGTGAAACGTTGTTGTGATGCCCCGTGTAAGGAGGAGAAATGCGTACCATCACGCTTCCGACTTTGATAAAGGTCGGATTGTAGCCTATCGCGATTGCAGTTCATCGTATTGCGACATTGCTCCTCGCGTTGGTCGAGATCCAGTGACTGTTGGCAGAATATGGAATCGGTGGGTTCAGGAGGGTAATACGGAACGCCGTGATGGATCCCAACGGCCTCGTATCACTAGCAGCCGATATGACAGTCATCTAATCCGCATGGCTGTAACGGATCGTGCAGCCACGTCTCTATCCCTGAGACAACAACCATCTGCACGAACAGTTCGACGACGTTTGCAGTAGCATGGACTATCAGCTCAGAGACCATGGCTGCGGTTACCCTTGACGCTGCATCACAGACAGGAGCGCCTGCGATGGTGTACTCAACGACGAACCTGGGTGCACGAATGGCAAAACGTCACTTTTTCGGATGAATCCAGGTTCTGTTTACAGCATCATGATGGTCACATCCGTGTTTGGCGACATCGCGGTGAACGCACATTGGAAGCGTGCATTCGTCATCGCCACACTGTCGTATCACCCGGCGTGATGGTATGGGGTGCCACTGATTACACGTCCTGGTCACCTCTTGTTCGCAATGACGGCACTTTGAACAGTGGACGTTATATTTCAGATGTGTTACGACCCGTGGCTCTACCCTTCATTCGATCCCTGGCGAAACCCTACATTTCAGCAGGATAATGCACGACCGCATGTTGCAGGTCCTGTACGGGCCTTTCTGGATACAGAAAATGTTCGACTGCTTTCCTGGCCAGCACATTCTCCAGATCTCTCACCAATTGAAAACGTCGGGTCAACGGTGGCCGAGCAACTGGCTCGTCACAATACGCCAGTCACTACTCTTGATGAACTGTGATATCGTGTTGAAGCTGCAAGGGCAGCTGTACCTGTACCTGTACACGCCATCCACGCTCTGTTTGACTGAATGCCCAGGCGTATCAAGGCCGTTATTACGGCCGGAGGTGGTTGTTCTGGGTACTGATTTCTCAGGATCTATGCACCCATGTAATCACATGTCAGTTGTTGTATAATATATTTGTCCATTGAATACCCGTTAATCATCTGCATTTCTTCTTGGTGTAGCAATTTTGATGGCCAGTAGTGTATCTTAGCACGGAACGACACGTGTGACTTACTTCCTAAAGCCTCTAGGTAACACCAGTTTTGATCAGTGCGCTCGCATACCTCCACGCCTCGCAGCGCGTGCTGTGCCCGGTACCCGGCCGTTTAACTCGTCCAGCTGGCGAGCTGTGGTGAGCGGATCCCGGACGCGCTGGGCGTGAGGCGGCGTGGGCCCCGCCGCGGCCCACAGCGCGCCGCCCACACACACACACACACACACACACACACACACACACACACACAGCCCGGGGGTCGGCGGGTCACAGACGCGCCGCACGCCAACACTAAATCCTGAGCCTATCGCTCGCCGCTCCACTCACTGCGCCACGCTCGAGACCGACATTCGTCGTCTCCATCTGCAGCAACGTGACCATGAAGGAAGGAAGGAAGGAGGATTAGGATTTAATGTACCGTCCACGACGAGGTCATTAGAGACGGAGAACAAGCTTGGACTGCGTCACCTCGCTCAGTTACACGACAACGAGTAACATGTTATGTACGTAAGCGACACAGTTCTTAACAACGGTAAGTTACGCTGAGTGCGTAACACTTCTTGGGTGAAATAGTCGTCGGACAGACGTACATAATTTCAAGGCATATATCGCTGACGTCAGTCTGTCGTATAATTATTGACCATGTTGCATCCTCACGTACTATAACACTTCTGGACAACGAAAATCATCTACAGAAACCAATATGGAACCTTGCGAAACCCGGATCGGTCTGTTTGTCCATGAGATTCAATGCGGCGTACACAAAGTCGCTCACGGTGATGCCGTGTTCTTAGGATACATTTTATGCAGAGCAGTACTGTCGTTTTAGTGACCAAAATAAGAAACGTAGTAGGAAAAGCAGATGCCACGCTGAGAATCATTGGTAGAACCGTAAGGAAATGTAATTCATTCACGAAAAGAAGTGCCTTACAAAACACTCGTTCGACTGATGCTTGAATACTTGAGTCTGGGACCCTTAGCAAGTTAATAGTAGAGCTCTGCTATACCTCGTGTTCGTATCTTCTGCCTACGACAAGAATCTTTCCACCTGTGACTGTAAATGTGCGCCTCTGTCACACTGTCATTACTTCCAGGTAGCTACAGACACATGTTTCGTAGCATTCATTTCTTTATGGTGCTGACATGATATACGTGGCAACGGTGCGCTCTATACACACAGGTGCCATCTACACAGCTGCCATCTACACAGTTACGATAGTGTAGGATTTCAAAGGCTGGCATTCGAGTGCTAAGTCACGGTGTATCTGACCAAGGCTTCCAATTTTTGTCGACTTCTGCCTGTTGAGGACGCCAAATAACTTACGGAGTGTCCATCATACAGAACCTGCCACAAACAGTAAGATTTCGAGTCTGCGTTACTTTAAAGAAACGAAAGTTTATGGAATTTGTAATTTATTTACTGCAATGACATTTAATTTTTTGAGTGCAATATCTTTAATCAGTATACTTGGTTTAAGCAGTATTATTCAATAATACAACATTTTATTAAATCTACTTGCAAAATTATGTAAATTTGTGTAGAAAAAATTGGACCTAATTTGTTGCAAACCTATGCTACATGGCGTTCATCCGAGATGTGCGATCGTAGTTGCTGAAGACGAGGTACTGGCGGAAGTAAAATTGTGGGGACGGGTCGTGAGTCGTGCTTGGGTAGCTCAGTTAGTAGAGCACTTTCCCGCGAAAGGCAATGGTCCCCAGTTTGAATCTCGGTCCGGTACACAGTTTTAATCTGACAGGAAGTTTCATTGCGTTTATTGCTTGTGCGAACATCCGATTGCAGCACGATGTTGCAACACCCTTCCACGACATTAGTGTCCTGAACAACAATTCCCTGGTCATTGTACATTCCTAACATGGCCATGCTGGTCGCAATCTGCAATCTATGGTAACTGAAGAAAACTTCACAAGCCAAGATCGCTACAAAAGCATTTTATTTGATGACCACTTTCGACAGAACTGTGCTATCATCATCGCATCTTATGCCTTTGAATTTTTACAGCATATTATGCATGAGTGATACAAGTCACTTCAAATTGCATACGTGCACACCACCGCCATGGAGATCGCCAAGCATAGGCATGTCAAACGTAAACGTAATATGCACAAGCATAAACAGAACTCTGTTGCAATATAATAATTCAATCAACCGCCACACTGTCACCTGGTGGATGTACATGGAGGTCGTTCGGTTTACGCCACTTCTGTCAGCTGCCAGCTGGTGGTGTACATTCCCACCTGCAACTAGCGCAGTACAGTTATGTTGATATGCATACACATTTGACATGCCTACGTGTAGTGATCTTCGTGGTAGCGGGATGCACGAATGCAGTCTAAGCGCCTTTGAACACTGATGGACGATATATTGAAAAAATTCAAAAACATAAGATGTGATGATCTGTCGAAACCGATCACCAAATAAAATGCTTTTTTAGCAATCTTGTCTTCTGAAGTTCTCTCTTGTCTTGTAAAGTTGTCTTTAGTTGCCAATAACATGATCATTAGTTCGACTAGGTATGTCTTTTTCCACGGCAAGCGCAATCACCGAATCTCACTCCTGTGATATTTTTTCTGTGCTATGACCGTAGCTTGTTGCTATAACGTTTACGTTGTTTAGTTCCAAAAAAAAGAGACACGCTTGAGGACAACCTATATTGTGGAATTAACATAATTTGGATGTCTCGTGGCACGGAAGACTTCAGGTATGTTGGTCACGGCTACTATGTTTAGTGGGGATAAGCTTCCGCGTACAACAAACAGTGCCCTTACGAGAGCTCCCATAGATGTCGAACTATGGTCATTAATGGATGGAAACTGTGTTACGTACTGCATCATAAATGCAATGACAGAGGTGCGGTAAGGAATCCACTACATGAACAGCAATAACATCGACCCACTAGAGGCCATTAACTCGGCCTTCCGTGCCTACGTACATTTTATGGAGCAGTTTTGTCTCGCTATAGGCAACACTGCTGGTCAGTTAGCATCCACGCAGTCGGCCAGTGTTGAAAGACAATTTTACAACGTGTCGACATCGCTGTTGAGAGTAGATCCGGCTTGTATTTTCAAAGTCGACGTTGCAGATGAAAGTCCGCTTACAGTTAAAAGTGTTAAAACGTGAAACCGAGATCAGGGGGAGTGGGAGTATCACCCTACCACACACTGTTCATTACCTCTGAAGCTTTTTCCACCTTTCACTCCCCTTCCCATCATCCTTCATCCCCACCTCTTCTTCTTCCCTCTGAAGACTGGTATCTGAAGAACGCTGCAGTTTTCAGCTTGAAGAAAGGTGCTTATTTCACACATACTCTGCACAGCAGGTGGATAACAGTCTTTTTTAACTTCACATGCGAACTCTTAGGGCGTACAAAGGGCAGATGATAATGTTTTACATACCCAAGTATGGCCTGAGACTAATGTTTTCACTCCTAGACGGAGCGGAAGACCGACAGAAATTTCCTGTGCCTGTGATACAATAAATTAACACCCGATTTGCTAATAAAACATAAAAATGTTTATAGCTTTATGCCGCCTGGGTGGTTATAAAAGCAAACACCTACAGTAGCGTAGTCTCATTTTTCTCTTGCGTTCGTCAATGTACACTACTGGCCATTAAAATTACTAGACCAAGAAGAAATGCAGATGATAAACGACTCTTCATTGGACAAATATATTATACTAGAACTGACATGTGATTACATTTTCACGCAACTTGGGTGCATAGATCCTGAGAAATCAGTACCCGGAACAACCACCTCTGGCCGTAATAACGGCCTTGATACGCTTGGGCACTGAGTCAAACAGAACTTGGATGGCGTGTACACCTTCAACACGATACCACAGTAGTGACTGGCGTATTGTGACAAGCCAGTTGCTCGGCCACCATTGACCAGACGTTTTCAACTGGTGAGAGATCTGGACAATGTGCTGGCCAGGAAAGCAGTCGAACATTTTCCGTATCCAGAAAGGCCCGTACAGGACCTTATACATGCTGTCGTCCATTATCCTGCTGGATTGTAGGGTTTCGCCAGGGATCGAATGAAGGGTAGAGCCACGGGTCGTAACACATCTAAAATGTAACGTCCACTGTTCAAAGTGCCGTCAATGCGAGCAAGAGGTGACCGAGACGTGTAACCAGTGACACCCCATACCATCACGCCGGGTGCTACGCCAGTATAAAGATGACGAATACACGCTCGCAATGTGCGTTCTCCGCGATGTCGCCAAACACGGATGCGACCATCATGATGCTGTAAACAGAACCTGGATTCATCCGAAAAAATGACGTTTTGCCATTCGTGCACCCAGGTTCGTCGTTGAGTACACCGTCTCAGGCGCTCTTGTCTGTGATGCAGCGTCAAGGGTAACCGTAGCCATGGTCTCCGAGCGGATAGTCCATGCTGCTGCAAACGTCGTCGAACTGTTCGTGCATATGGTTGTTGTCTTGCAAACGTCCCCATCTGTCGACTCAGGGATCGAGACGTGGCTGTACGATCTGTTACAGCCATGCGGATAAGACGCCTGTCATCTCGACTGCTAGTGATACGAGGCTGCTGGGATCCAGCACGGCGTTCCGTATTACCCTCCTGAACCTACCGATTCCATATTCTGCTAACAGTCATTGGATCTCGACCAACGCGAGCAGCAATGTCGCGATACGATAAACCGCAATCGCGATAGCCTACAATCCGACCTGTATCAAAGTCGAAAACGTGATGGTATGCATTTCTCCTCCTTACACTAGGCATCACAACAACGTTTCACCAGACAACGCCGGTCAATTGCTGTTTGTGTATGAGAAATCGGTTGGAAACTTTCCTCACGTCAGCACGTTGTAGGTGTCGGCACCGGCGCCAACCTTGTGTGAATGCTCTGAAAAGCTAATCATTTGCATATCACAGCATCTTCTTCCTGTCGGTTAAATTTTGCTTCTGTAGCACGTCATCTTCGTGGTGTAGCAATTTTAATGGCCAGTAGTGTATAAGCAGCGAGTGATTAAAATGCAGAGTGTTACGGTGTTTCCAGTCAGTAGCAAGGTATGTTCTGTCATTCGCTTCCAGCGATTTTGGTGTCATCTTTGCGCAGAGGACATGCTACTCTTCTCTGTATCGTTCCAATTTTAGTGTACGTACCGCCGAAGCGAGTACGTGCAAGCAAGAAGAGAGAATGCCGCCGAGGTTCAACGTCAATTTCGTTGCGAGCATCGGGGTGGAGTTAAGAGCGATGGTATTATGAGGGAGTGGTTCAGAAAATTCAAGCCTCATCCCACAAATGTGCACAATGAAAGTGGTCGAGGAAGACATTCAGAGGTGACTGTTGAACTCGTGCAATGTGATGACAAAATTGTGCGTGTGAGACGTCGGCTCACAATTTCCGGACTTTCTGGAGACGTGCCTCAGATTTTAAGAGCAACCGTCTTTAACACTGTCACGGATAAAGTTAGGTTACCGTAAATTTTGTGCACGGTGGATACTAAAATGTCTATCCGATGTTCAAAAAACTGAAAGAAGGGTTTCGGCGTTGATATTTCTTCAGCACAAGCACGTGAGGGGGAGGAATTTCTGAACAATATCGCGACTGGGAACGGTACATGGGTACAGTACGTGAACCCCGCAGTTCAGGAACAGTTCAAACATTGGGTGCACACCCATTCTCCCAATAAGCCGGGAAGTTCAAACATACGCTGTGAAACATAAAAATGATGATTACAGTTTCCTGGGATCCGTCGGTATTTTGACAACAGATTTCATGAGAGAAATGTGTGAGAATACTATGACATTGCAGGTTTATTTTTAGACTCTTACGTAGCTCCGACAGCGAAGCGAGGTCATTACCAAAGCATACGTGATTTTTCATGAAAATGCTCGATTCCATACTGCTAATCGAACGAAAGAAAAACTCAGACTTTTCGGCTGGGAGAGTTTTCAACATCCTCCCTATGGTACAGACTTGGCACCAAGCGACTTTTCTCTCTTCCCCAAGCTGAAGGCGTGGCTGAATACCCAGCACTTCATCACCAATGATGAGCTCAATCGTGCTGCCAACAAATGGCTGCAGCATGCAGCACCAGCCAGTACCATTCTTTGATGAAGGGATGAAGAAATTTAAATACAGATTGTAAATTATATAAAAAGATTTCACCTAATGTTTTCTTTCTTTTCGTAGCCAATTAGTGGTTAATTTATGAATAGCCCTCGTATCCTACGCCTGTAGTAAACTAATGTCGCAACAATGACCAATGCTCAGCTACATATACGAAAAGTGCAGAATTTATACATTACATTACACATTTGGTTTGTGTTCCAGCGCCAGAGGGTTTGCACGCCGTGCAACTGTGTTACCGTGAAGAACTTGCCTCATTCGTAACGAAATCAAAAATAGCTATTTTTGCATAATCACAATTTTTTGTTATACCAAGACACACTCTTAAGCGTAACACCCAGCTTCTTCATTTAGATAAGAACATTTTTGTTACGTAATTGGTTTCGGATTGACTTCATACTTTGCATTTCCGTTCAATAACGACAAATATTTTTAAAATAGTAATGGATACTTGAAAGCCACCACTTCATGCCATTGCGTATGACCGCGTCACGTGCCCGCAACGATCAAATGGCTCTGATCACTATGGGACTTAACATCTGAGGTCATCAGTCCCCTAGACTCAGAACTACTTAAACCTAACTAACCTGAAGACATCACACACATCCATGCCCGAGGCAGGATTCGAGCCTGCGACCGTAGCAGCAGCGCGGTTCCGGACTGAAGCGCCTAGAATCGCTCGGCCACAGCGGCCGGCTCTCAGCTCAGCCGTGTTCCTCCGCTCACTACACTCCGGTACTGTAGAGCAGCAGAGATTCAAGTGTCACCAACCTTTTTCGATCCCGCCAACTCCCCGACTACCGAACAGACTAGCAAGTGAGTGAGTTAACATGCCTTGTTATTCAGTTCTGAGCTATGTTTTAATGTTCAGGTCTCCAGTTCACAGGACGTCAGTTTAAAATCATTTGCATGATTGGTACCGAACAGACGTACAAACAGACAAGAAAGCGACCTATTAAGAACGTCGTAAAATTGTCACTGTGGAAAAAGTAATTTGAACAGCTGTTAGCATCCTTTCGATCGAAAAGTATAATCAATAGCAAGTTCAAAGAAAACTGCTACCTGAAAATGAGGGAGTGTGGTGTGTAATAATACTGAACAAACCCACGCAGAAAATTGCATCTGTTATTTAACGAGAAAATTTTAAGGGCTTTTTTAATCACAATAGCAATGGTGCAGATATGCAGTGTTGATGTGGTGCGAGGGCTGTTGAGGGGATGAAATGGAGGGGGAGGGATACGGCGATGTCACATTCCCTGCAACGGCAATCACTGCAGCCTCTCGAAAAAGCCCAGTGGTGTCGTACACTGGCTGCTGACACACACCTCAAGCTGCGCCGTGTCGCCCACCAGAGTTAAGTCCGAAGTACGCAGAGCGTGGGTTCGGCAGGCTCTTAGATGGGGCCATTACTGGTGAGTGCTCCCATCCCTGCCTTGTGTGTTTACAAGGTACAGCAAATGTAGCTCTGAAAATGGGCTGCCTTGACTCACTACGAGAACGGGAGATGACGGAAGAGATCCTGCCTGAACGAGTGGCCGTGCGGTTCTAGGCGCTAAAGTCTGAAACCGAGCGACCTCTACGGTCGCAGGTTCGAATCCTGCCTCGGGCATGGGTGTGTGTGATGTCTTTAGGTTAGTTAGGTTTAAGTAGTTCTAAGTTCTAGGCGACTGATGACCTCAGAAGTTAAGTCCCATAGTGCTCAGAGCCATTTGAACCATTTGAACCTGCCTGAGCGAACACTTCAAGGCGTATGATGCTTTAGACGAGGTTTCAGCTCTATTTAGTCGGAGAAAGGCGTGTCGATCACAAAACAAGTCAGATTTTTTGTACGAAAGAGAAACCGGAGGACGGTTATGACGTAACATGCCACCGGTGACTATGTCATTACACGTGTATAACAAGCTCAGAACAGTGGAGGAAATGGGCTGTGTGTTTTCAGATCGACCATCCAGGGATTTTCCCTAAACCGATATTTACAAATTACGAAATACCTAAATCTGAAAGTCCGCAAGGGGATTTGAACTGTCGTATACGAATCCAGTGTCTTACTGCTGTACCACCTTGCACGGTGGAAAGAGAAATGCACTAAAGCAGTCTTACTCAGGAGAGACCTCACCGTAGTATGAATTAGATAAATCTTTAGACAGTTCTACGTAATACAAGTTGGGCCCAAAGCATGCCGAAGGGCATTTCCAACAAATGTTGGCGAGACCGTGTTATGTTCCACTTGCGTATACACAGTGATGAATGTATCTGCACCCCAACTGAGAAATACAAATACCTGTAAACAACGCCATTGATTATACTTTCCACCGCGCGTTTCGAGGGACAAATACGTCCATCAGGGGGATTTACGTCAATTAATAAGGCGTGGACCTGTTATCAGTCCTACTTTTGGGTAACCTCTGGTATAGTCAGGAAGGAAAAGACAGAAAGCTAGTTGAAAGCTCGAAGTTAAAAGTGTGTTCTACTACATAGATGACAGCTATGTACATGTACAACAGTTTAATGGTGACCTATTACTTTTCCAATCATATTCACGCAAGATATCCTCCACCGAATTAAGCGAAGATAGCGTATTAGGATTTAACGACTGCAGGTACAATTAACAAATAACAATGCTGCCAACCCAACGGAATGGAATGTTATGTTCGCTTGACAAGAGCAACATGCGGTCATGCTACATTGTTTCTGACGCAACGGCGCTGCAGTAGTACAACATCCAAAGCACAGTGATTACATTATCCACACCTTTGCAACGGGCTGGTCTGCAGTGTTCCAGTCACATAACTGAAACTCCACATTTACACTTCAGTGACGAAAACATTGGGAAATATGAGTGTCAGGACAGCATGTATGAAAAATAAAAATAAACACACACACACACACACACACACACACACACACACACACACACACACACACACTTCCAAACAATGACGCACCCACAAGACATGGTTGGATGCCAATTTAACATAGTACACGTATACACATTTCCAGGTATGTATGATCAGGGTCACAATTCTTTCTGACAGTTAGAACGGCCACAGCAGTGAATGAGCGTTCTTCGTATTTAGTGCTGACACCAGGCGTGGAAAGGTGTACAAGGGGAGTGAACAGCTTCAGACGCTGCGTGATCACTGTGGAGGACACGTAGATGCCACGTACTCGTCTGAGACAGCGTTATGGACACCTGACATAGTTTGAAACGCGGTCCCCATTTAGCCAAGTGACTGAATCGTGCAATATCCACATTTGTGGGGCGTGACAGTGGTTCAGTGTTGGACTGCGTACGAACTTGAGAGCAGAAATACTCGTCGTCAAGGTTCCTATCGATCAAGTGTGACCATCACCAGGGTGGATGACAACCCCGTATTGAGAACGAAGCACATCGTCAGTTCTTCACACCTGCTTCTACCCCCTCCCCCCTCGAGAGCAAGTAATGGATTTCGTGCAACATTCTGTTTCGTCCCGCACCATTGGTCAGAGACCAGGAGCAGCCTGACTATGGAATTACCGTCCCATGCATAAGCTGCCATTAACACCACAGCACAAAAGGCAGCGTTTGGAGCCGTGCCATCAATGGGAGGCATGGACTGATGATCAATGGCTTCGAAAGCGTTCAGCGTTGAATCATGGGTTCTACACAACCTGGAACGGCCATCGTCTGCAAGTATGGCCGCGACATGGGGACAGGTTCCATTCTTCCAACGTTACGGAGAGGCACACCAGCGTTAGTCGGGGCATCAGGTTTTGCACAAACATCAGGTATGACTTCAGAGGACAGTTGGTAGTGATTGAGGGAAATCTGACAGTACAACAGTACTCCGCAAACATCATGTGTTACTTCTCATGGAACTCGTTGTATTATTTTTCAGCAGGAAATGCTCGTCCACACAAGGCAGTGTTTGCCGGCCGGTGTGGCCGCGCGGCTCTACGCGCTTCAGTCTGGAACCGTGCGACCGCTACAGTCGCAGGTTCGAATCCTGCCTCGGGCATGGATGTGTGTGATGACCTTAGGTTACCAGAATGAGATTTTCACTCTGCAGCGGAGTGTGCGCTGATATGAAACTTCCTGGCAGATTAAAACTGTGTGCCCGACCGAGACTCGTATCGGGACCTTTGCCTTTCGCGGGCAAGTGCTCTACCATCTGAGCTACCGAAGCACGACTAACGCCCGGTCCTCACAGCTTTGGAAGGTAGGAGACGAGATACTGGCAGAAGTAAAGCTGTGAAGACCGGGCGTGAGTCGTGCTTCGGTAGCTCAGATGGTAGAGCACTTGCCCGCGAAAGGCAAAGGTCCCGAGTTCGAGTCTCGGTCGGGCACACAGTTTTAATCTGCCAGGAAGTTTCTGCCAGGAAGTTTCTGCCAGGAAGTTTCTGCCAGGAAGTTTCTGCCAGGAAGTTTCTGCCAGGAAGTTTCTGCCAGGAAGTTAGGTTTAAGTAGTTCTAAGTTCTATGGGACTGATGACTTCAGATGTTAAGTCCCATAGCGCTCAAAGCCATTTGAACGAAGTGTTTGTGTGATGTTGAGCTACTCCCGCGGTTAGCAAGAGTCCTAGATCTGCCCCAATAGAATGCGTGTGGGACCATTTCGAATGTCGACTGTACTCAGTGCCAGTATCCACGATATCAAGGACCAGTTACGCCGGTTGTGGGTCATTTTGTCTCTGGAGAGGATATAATGGCTTTCTGATACCCCTTCCAACTGAGTGCACGCATCGAGGTCAGAGATGTAGAAACGTCATACTGGCAAGTGGGCTCATACTGCCAATGTCTTTGTAAATTTGACACTATTTTGTAACTACTGAAATAACAACAATTACTCTCTCAAACTGTGGATTTTTTTTTTTTTTTTTTTTTTTTTTTTTTACTGCTGAGCTTTTCGGCTTTCACTCTTTTTGTTTGTCAAGTGTATATCGACAACCTCAATAGGTGCTAGGACGGAACCATCTCCGTACCTTAAAGTAAATTACATTCAGTTTCAGCTGTTCAATTATCTCCTGTAACCAAAAGTATTATCTTTCCGAAAATTTCTATCTCTCACTCCTGCACATACGACTACCACAGGGAATGTCCTTGGAGGACTATAAACATATATCTGTGTGTGTGTGTGTGTGTGTGTGTGTGTGTGTGTGTGTGTGTGTGTGTGTGTGTGTGTGTGTGTTTTTTTTTTTTTTGGGATCAGCACGTTCTATCTGTCCGGAGGGTCTGTGCCACCGCGTCTTCAATATGCTAAGCCTGTAATACACAGAGGTGACAAGACATGAGGTACCTCCTAATATCGCATCGGATGTCCTTTTGACTAGCGTAGTGCGGCAGCTCGACGTGGCATGGACTTAACAAGTCGTTGGAAGTCCCCTGCAGAAATATTGAGCCACGCTGCCTCTACAGCCATCCATTATTGCGAAGGTGTTGCTTGTGCAGGATTTTGTGCGCGAAGTGACCTCTCGATTATGTCCCATAAATGTTCGTCTGGATTCATGTCGGGCGATCTGTGTGGCCAAACTATTCGCTCGAATTGTTCAGAATGTTCTTCAAACCAATCGTGAACAACTGTGGCATGGTGACATGGCTCATTCTCATCCACATAAATTCCATCGTTGTTTGGGAACATGGCGACCGTGAACTGCTGCAAATGGTCTCCAAGTAGCTGAACATCAACAGGACTATGTCGATTCCATGTAAATACAGCCCAAACCATTATGGAATCAAATGGTTCAAGTGGCTCTGAGCACTGTGCGACTTAACACCTGAGGTCATCAGTCCCCTAGAACTTAGAACTACTTAGACCTAACTAACCTAAGGACATCACACACATCCGTACCCGAGGCAGGATTCGTACCTGCGACCGTAGCGGTCGCGCGGTTCCTGACTGTAGCGCCTAGAACCGCTCGGCCACCCCGGCCGGCGTTATGGAATCACCACCAGCTTGCACAGTCCCTTATTAACGATTTGGGCCAATGACTACATAGTCTGCGCTACACTCTGACTCTACCATCATCTCTTCTCACCAGGCCACGGTTTTCCAGTCGTCTAGGGCCCAATCGATATGGCCACGAGCCCAGGAGATGCACTGCAGATGGTGTCGCGCTGTTAGCAAAGGCACTCGCGTCGGTATTCTGCTGCCACAGCCCATTAAATCTAATTTTGGCCGCTGTGTCCTAACGGATATGTTCGTCGTATGTCCAACATCGATTTCTGCGGTTATTTCACGCAGTGCTGCAGTCTGTTAGCACTGACAACTCTACGGAAGCACTGCTGCGCTTGGTCTGTAAGTGAACGCCGTTAGCCACTCCGTTGTCTGTGGTGAGAGGTACAGTCTGTTAAGAGCGTGGTGGGCATTACACACAGATGGTGTAAGATATGGTTTTAATTCTTTCTCAGCCAAATAGACGGAATCTTTGTCCTTCATGATTGAGATACCCAAGAAGAAACGTGAGTGCAGCACTTTGTCGAATTCATCCACGTTTTTAAGCAATTTATAGCGTGTTATTCGCTTTTGTACAAATAACTTCGACTTCTACATCTACATGTACATCCATACTCCGCAAGCCACATGACGGTGTGTGGCGGAGGGTACCCTGAGTACCTCTATCGGTTCTCCCTTCTGTTCCAGTCTCGTATTGTTCGTGGAAAGAAAGATTGTCGGTATGCCTCTGTGTGGGCTCTAATCTCTGTGAGTTTATCCTCATGGTCTCTTCGCGAGATATACGTAGGAGGGAGCTTGACTCCTCGGTGAAGGTATGTTCTCGAAACTTCAACAAAAGCCCGTACCGAGCTACTGAGCGTCTGTCTTGCAGAGTCTTACACTAGAGCTCATCCATCATCTCCGTAACGCTTTCGCGATTACTAAATGATCCTGTAACGAAGCGCGCTGCTCTCCGTTGGATCTTCTCTCGCTCTTCTATCAACCCTATCCGGTACGGATCCCACACTGGTGAGCAATATGCAAGCAGTGGGCGAACAAGTCTACTGTAACCTACTTCCTTTTGTTTTCGGATTGCATTTCCTTAGGATTCCTCCAATGAATCTCAGTCTGGCATCCGCTTTACCGACGATCAACTTTATATGATCATTCCATTTTAAATCACTCCTAATGCCTACTCCCAGATAATTCACGGAATTAACTGCTTCCATCTGCTGACCTACCATATTGTAGCTAAATGATAAAGGATCTTTCTTTCTGTGTATTCGCAGCACATTACACTTGTCTAGATTGAGATTCAATTACCATTCCCTGCACCATGCGTCAATTCGTTGCAGATCCTCCCGCATTTCAGTACAATTTACCATTGTTACAACCATTTCCCCGTATATTAGACGCCGCGGCATGACTCTTTTTCAGATCTTTGGGGTGGCTACAGAGAATAACAGCCTCAAAACCCGACGCGTAAGCTACACTCGTCTCTCTTCTTGTGTATCTCAGTCACCAATTCAAACTAAACTAATTCGTTACGGACACTGCATGAAGGACGGAGGGTAAGGCTATATCTTTTACCATCTGGATGTAGTGCCGACCACGCTCTTACTTAACAGACTGTACTGCCTGAAATGTATTCTCGGCACTCTCCTAACACTGTGGATTGCGGAATATTGAATTCCCTAACTATTTTCGAAATGGAATGTTCCATGCGTCTAGCTCCAACTACCATCCGCGTTCAAAGTTTATTAATTCCCGTCGTGCGGCCACAATCATGTCGGAAACGTTTTCAGACGTATCACCAGAGTACAAATAATAGCTCCACCGATGCACTGCCCTTTTATACCTTACGTGCGAGATACTACCGTCATCTGTATATGTGCATACCGCTATCGCACGACTTTTGTCACCTCAGTGTGTGCTAACAGTTTTGAAAAGCTGTGACAGCGAAGAGGCGCAGCCGGCCAGGTGCTCGCTACTCACCACAATCATCTCGGACGGCTCCAGCACGAAGCACTCGTTCGGTCGACGAGCGCTGCCTCCCGTCCGTTTGCCGAAGCTGCAACAGTAAACAAAACACAAAAAGTTAGCTTTACGTTTCTACTTCCTTCACTAAAAATCGTAATACCTGCACGAATTCCGAAATACTTTGCTACAGATAACAAATGGGCTTGCTCTAAACCTTGAAAAAACACAGCTCATCCAATTTTCTGCTGCAAAAAGTACAGTTTCTTCAATAAATATAACACATCAACAGAAGTGAGTAGACAGGGTAGAGCATACTATGTTTTTAGGTGTACATATAGATGAGAATCTTAATTGGAAAATTCATATTTTGGGTCTTCTAAAGCGACTAGCATCAGCAACTTTTGCAATCAGAATAAATGCCGATTTTGAGGATATAGAAATTAGTAAGATACTTTGCATACTTCCACTCTCTGATGTCATGCGGAATACTATTTTGGGGTAATTCAACATTTAGACAAAAAGTATTCACTGCTCAAAAGAAAGTGGTTAGAATAACGTACGGGGTTCATTGGAGCACATCTTGTAGGCATCTTTTTAAAAGATTGGTAATTCTTACAACAGCCTCACAGTACTTTTCCTCACTGATGAAATTTGTTCTCAACGACATGGGCCAGTTTAAAAAGAACAGTTACATTCATGATAATACCAGAAAAAGAGAGACACTTACACTATCCTTTACTCAATCTATCTTTGGCACAGAAAGGGGTAAAATACGCTGCAATAAAAATTTTCGGCTTATTACCAAATGAAATAAAATGTCTGACAGACAGCAGTAATAGCTTCAAAAATAAATTGAAATCATATCTCCTTTGCAACTCCTTTCATACCATAGATGAATTTTTGAATAGGAATAAATAAATCTATAAATATAGTAAAATAAAAAAACTTGTTTGATATGTGCATTTCGTGTGCACTTGACACGTTCCACTTCATAACGGCTACCGTACCGTGCGATTGATCAATGGAACACACAACTAACTAACTAACAGCCTGCCGCAATGAAACGCAACTGTATAGTTAACTGCGTTCACTGACTGGAAACTGAAGGTGTGGTGTCACCGTCAGACACCACACTTGCTAGATGGTAGCCTTTAAATCGGCCGCGGTCCGTTAGTATACGTCGGACCCGCGTGTCGCCACTGTCAGTGATTGCAGACCGAGCGCCGCCACACAGCAGGTCTAGAGAGACTCCTTCGCACTCGCCCAGTTGTACAGCTGACTTTGCTAGCGATGGTTCACTGCCTACATACGCTCTCATTTGCAGAGAAGACAGTTTAGCATAGCCTTCAGCTACGTCATTTGCTACGACCTAGCAAGGCGCCATATTCAGTTACTATATGTCTTGTTAACAGATAATATTGTGAATCATGTGCCGTGAAGAACGACGTTCATCATTAATGGATTAAAGTTAAGTATCAAACTAATTATGTCCGCTTTCTGAACTCTCATTCTTTGTCATGTTCCAGACCTCACGCCAGCCTGCGTGAGCTAAAACGCGTGCATTTCGGCCTACAGTTGTAACACGGTGTTGGCTCTTCTGCCAACACTACAGAAGGTCCTAGTCTCGTTACGATTAAAGAATGCTTCACTTTGAAAGTGTTCGTAAATATTGATATGTCATCCGATATCGTAATTAATTTATCAATGCGTTTCCCTCTGTTGCCGTGATATTACAATAGTAATTTTAAAGTTTAGTAGGATTAAGAATAGTTAAGAGTATTTAAAGCAAGTAATACAGCTTGAGTTAGTGTAAGTTATGACAATTTAGTAGAGAGCTGTATCAAACCTGTCTTCCAACTGAACACAATAGCGATCGGTTAACCCTAGAGCGGGCGCGTCTATGTGAAAAGTACGCCAACCACGAAATTGGTTTGCACCGTTCCACTGTTGTTTCATAATTGCGATCCCATTCCCATTCGTTCGTTACAGCTTCAGCTAACACAGTGATACAATATGTTGTCATTCGTCCAAGTGAAAAGCGGCAACATAAAATGAAGAGCGAGCTAGGTGAGAAGTAATTTACGATCCGTGCGAGAAAATTACTGAGATTACGAGCTAGCAGCGCAGTCCCACAGTGAGGCAGTTGTCTACAAGGTAATTAATAGTCGAACTGGCGGTGAACTGGGATCTGATGCAACTGCGCTGTTTAATGCTTCGAGAATATCATTATTGTGGGTAACACCTGTAGGTGGCAAGAGAGTGATATAATGGAAGTTGATTTCCTGATCTCTTAGTTAAACAGTGCTTTAGTCCACTTTATGTAAGTTTATTTGTTCGTTGTTTAATTAAACTAAGATTAAATTGTGATTTTTCTCATACCTGTTTACCTTGGTTACATAAAGACAGCTATCTTAACATGGTTACGAAGTACGCCACGCACCCGGTCGTGTTCGAAAAACGGCGCGACAGCTCGAGGGTTAAAATAACATGGAATAGGAGACTAGAAAACAAAATTTGAAACTACAGGAGTTTTAGAAACATGATAACATTGTCCAAATGCTAAAGAACGAAAGGAAAAGCAGGGCTGATCACATAGCAAATCTGTTCGAGAATAGCCAACTTACAACTACGTTCTCAAGGATAATTTTTCGTAACGAGAGAGAAAAAAAGAAGACGCCGAACTAGGCGGCGACACAACACCCATGATGGCACAGCGAGAACTCGCGTCAACTGAGAACTGACAACCAGCGTGCTGGACCGAAAGAAATGGTTCAAATGGCCCTGAGTACTATGGGACTTAACACCTGAGGTCATCAGTCCCCTAGAACTTAGAGCTACTTAAACCTAATTAACCTAAGGACATCACACACACCCATGCCCGAGGCAATATTCGAGCCTGCGACCGTAGCGGTCGCGCGGTTCCAGACTGAAGCGCCTAGAACCGCTCGGCCACTGCGGCTAGCCCGAAAGAAATGGAAGAGGCTCGTAGAGTAGGCGTATGGTGAATGAAATTATACATAAATGTTGTCTTCTATGTTTTTCGGTCTCCTTTTCACAGTTGCAGATATAAAAGTCGTGTGCATTAACTACCGTCTTTTGCAACTGTAATGAAAGTAGTATTAAGACACGAAGAGTTTCGATTTATTCGACAGCATCTCCAGTGGTCACTGTAACAATATGGATCCTAGATAACAAAACTGTGTGAAAAATACCATCTTGGTACAATAACCAATTAAGATGCTATAGAATATGGCGAAACGCGCCTGGCCTTAATACATTACTGGCCATTAAAATTGCTACACCACGAGGATGACGTGCTACAAACGCGAAATTTAACCGACAGGAAGAAGATGCTGTGATATGCAAGTGATTAGCTTTTCAGAGCATTCACACAAGGTTGGCGCCGGTGGCGACACCTACAACGTGCTGACATGAGGAAAGTTTCCAACCGATTTCTCATACACAAACAGCAGTTAACCGGCGTTGCCTGGTGAAACGTTGTTGTGATGCCTGGTGTAAGGAGGACAAATGCGTAGCATCACGTTTCCGACTTTGGTAAAGGTAGGATTGTAGCCTATCGCGATTGCGGTTTATCGTATCGCGACATTGCTGCTCGTCAAGGTCGAGATCCAAAGACTGTTAGCAGAATATGGAATCGGTGGGTTCCGGAGGGTAATACGGAACGCCGTGCTAGATCCCAACGGCCTGGTATCACTAGCAGTCGAGATGACAGGCACCTTATCGGCATGGCTGTAAAGGATCGTGCAGCCACGTCTCGATCCCTGAGTGAATACATGGGAACGTTTGCAAGACAACAACCATCTGCACGAACAGTTCGACGACGTTTGCAGCAACATGGACTACCAGCTCGGGGACCATGGCTGCGGTTACTCTTCACGCTGCATTACAGACAGGAGGGGCTGCGATGGTGTACTCAACGACAAACCTGGGTACACGAATGGCAAAACGTCATTTTTTCGGATGAATGCTGGTTCTGTTTACAGCATCGTGATGGTCGCATCCGTGTTTGGCGACATCGCGGTGAACGCACATTGGAAGCGTGTATTCGTCACGCCATAATGGCATATATCACCTGGTGTGATGGTATGGGTGCCATTGGTTACACGTCTCGCTCACCTCTTGTTCGCAATGACGGCACTTTGAACAGTGGACGTTACATTTCAGATGTGTTACGACCCGTGGCTCTACCCTTCATTCGATCCCTGTGAAAACCTACAATTCAGCAGGATAACGCACGACTGCATTTTGCATGTCCTGTACGGGCCTTTCTGGATACAGAAAATGTTCGACCGCTTTCCTGGCCAGCACATTCTCCAGACATCTCACCAATTGAAAACGTCTGGTCTATGGTGGCCGAGCAACTGGCTCGTCAGTATACGCCAGTCACTACTCTCGATGAACTGTGGTATCGTGTTGAAGCTGCATGGGCAGCTGTGCCTGTACACGCCATCCAAGCTCTATTTGACTCAATGCCCAGGCTTATCAAGGCCGTTATTACGGCCAGAGGTGGTTGTTCTGTGTACTGATTTATCAGGTTCTATGCTCTCAAATTGCGTGAAAATGTAAAAAAAAAAAAAAAAAAAAACAATCTATAGGTCTTGAAATGATATACTATGTTTGTCTACACCATTTATGATGCTTCTGATCAGTGAATAAAGGAACTGTGGGAGAACTGGAGCGCAACACAGCAATCTCGAACGGTGGTGTAGTTGTAGCGAGTGTCGGCCAGGGGCCCGCTGTGGAGACGCCTGGTGGGCCCCGGGCAGCTCGCCTTTAGGCGCGCAGGTCTGTTCTGTTCCGTTCTGTTGTGGCGTTATCTGGCGGCCAGCAGCCTACTAGTCAGAGCCGGGCGCGCCTGCAGATCCGATTAGCTGCCACCAGCCGAGGACTCTGCCTGCCGGGCTGCGTCCCAGCGCTTCCTCAAGAGCCGGCTCCAACACGTTCACGGCAAACGAGGCGGGACACAAATCAGACACTGGGACGTCACCTTCTGGCAGGTTTCCTACGGCATCATCCAGATCCACATTTATGCTGTGAGAGGATTGAAGCGTGTAGCAGAGACCAATGTTTATTGCACCAATCTCTGGGATGTTACTTTTTTCCCTGCTTGTTTTTACCAAAATACGACGATCTAAGCCAAAAAACCTGCTTCTCTTCACTTATTTATTATGCGTAAAGCTGAATAATGGGTATTACCACATTAATTAATTTGTCTAAATGACGGAACCATTTTAATCACCGTAGGCTGTCAGTCTTGTTCCTTTAATGAATCATGTACGTAAATTACATTACCGACAGTTTCGGCCTTAAACCATTATCAATGTATGATATAGCCGATGTGTGTGTCACATTTAAAAATTTCTGTTTCGTGTTACGTGCGAACAGACACCTTTCCACGTAACATACACTATGTTATCAAAAGTATCAGGACACCCCCAAAATCATACGGTTTTCATATTAGGTGCATTGCGCTGCCGCGAGCTGCTTCATGACAGCGACCTCAGCAGTCGTTAGACATCGCGAGAGAGCAAAATCGGGCGCTCTGCGGAACTCGCGGACCTCGAACGTGGTCAGGAGATTCGGTGGCACTTGTGCCATAGGTATCTACGCGAGATTTCCACTGTCCACTGTTTCCGGTGTGATAGCGAGGTGCAAACGTGAAGGGACATGTACACACGAAAGCGTACAGGCCGACCTCGTCTGTTGACTGACAGAGACCGCCGACAGTTGCAGAGGATGTGCAATGTGTAATAGGCAGCCATATAACCAGACCATCACACAGGAATTCCAAACTGCATCAGGATCCGCTGCAAGTACTATGACAGTTAGGCGGGATGTGAAAAAACTTGGATTTCATGGTCGAGCAGCTGCTCATAAGCCACGCACCATGCCGGTAAATGCCAAACGACACCTCGCTTGGTGTACGGAGCGTAAACATTGGAAGATTGAGCAGTGAAAAAACGTTGTGTGGAGTGACAAATCACGGTACACAATGTGGCGATCTGATAGCAGGGTGTGGATATGGCGAATGCCCGGTGAACGTCATCTGCCAGCATGTGTAGTGCCAACAGTAAAATTCTGAGCCGGTGGTGTTATCGTGTGGTCGCGTTTTTCATGGAGGGGCTTGCACCCTTTGTTGTTTGGTGTGGCAATATCACAGCACAGGCCTACATTGATGTTTTAATCACCTTCTTGCTTCCCACTGTTGTAGAGCAATTCTGGGATGACGATTGCATCTTTCAACACGATCGAGCACCTGTTCATAATGTACGGTCTGTGACGGAGTGGTTACGCGACAATAACATCCCTGTAACGGACTGGCCTGCACAGAGTCCTGACCTGAATCCTACAGAACTCTTTTGGAATGTTCTGGAACGCCGACTTCGTGGCAGGCCTCACCGACCGACATCGATATCTCTCCTCAGTGCAGCATTCCGTGAAGAATGGGCTGCCATTCCCCAAGAAACGTTCCAGCACCGGATTGAACGTATGTGCCAGCGAGAGTCGAAGCCTCATCAAGGCTAAGGTTGGTCCAACACCATACTCAATTCCAGCATTACCGATGAAGGGCGCCACGACCTTGTAAGTCATTTTTAGCCAGGTGTCCGGATACTTTTGATCACATAGAGTATGTACAATGTTACAGATATGGTCGTGCACATACCAGTGCATTACAAGAACAACTTTCACAACACACAACCATGTGTGTGTGTGTGTGTGTGTGTGTGTGTGTGTGTGTGTGTATGAGTGCGGCATGCTGCTAAACGAATGTCCAAGGCTACCTGTTAGTAAGAGTTTTGCCCACATGACGTGTTGTGGAAGAGGAACAGAGTCAACTCATACAAACAAAACGAAAAAAAAATACAAGAATGTTCTCAGTTTCTGTCCATAGTTCTCATTCAATTATCTACGAGGTGTGTTCAATATATAATGCAACACTTTTTTCTGAAAGCAAGTTGGTTCTATTGAGTATTCCAGTGCACTGCGTTTTCCCCATTCTTTTGGCTGCAAGACACCATTTTTCAACACAGCCTCCGCCCAATGCGTAGACCTTACGCCACCTTAATGGTATGGCCTGTATGTTATCATGGTACCATTCTACTAGGCGGGACAGTAGCCAACGTCTCACTGCATTAATAACCTGCCCATCATCCATCTACTGCTTCCCAGTTGTGCATCGGTGTGTTCTGATTGTCATCCGTCGATTACCTCGAATGAGAGTGTTCGCACGTTCTAGCACTGCACGAGTCGTGCTAGTCGGCGATCGGACAGATCTGCGCGATTTGTTGCGATGAATACAGACGCCTCGCCCAACGACTCACCACGCCTTTGTTCACTGCTAGGTCGCCGTAGACATTCTGCAAGTGTGTATGAATATCTGTGATGATCTGGTTTTCCGCCACAAGAAACTCAATGACAGCACTCTGGAACGCACTTCCGTTACAGGCGTCATTTTGAATGCTACGTATGTCACCGCCATACATCGGAACCTTAATGAAAGTATGGGGGCTCTACCTGAAATGTTTCACGACACTCCACAACAAATTCCTTATTTTTTCAACCAAAATTGGCCAACAGAAAAAATACGTTGCATTACTTATTGAAAGGCTCTCGTACATCCAATAATCATCATGAGAACAATTATAATTACCAACGCAAATAATGACAGTGAATAATAATAATAATAATAAGTAGATCCTAAACATAGTAATGAAAAATTGGAAAACCACACTTAATATCCAAACAAATTCAAATAATATCACATCACAGCCAATACAGATTAAGCGTGGAATATACCAAGGAGACTCATTAAGTCCTTTCTGGTCCTGCCTTGCTCTGAACCCACTATCCAACATGCTAAATAATACAAATTATGGATACAATATTACTGGAACATACGCACACAAAATCACACATTTGCTATACGTGGATGATCAATAACTCAACCAATTACTAAAGATAACAGAAGTATTCAGCAATGATATAAATATGGCTTTTGGAACAGACAAATGTAAGACAAATAGCTTAGTCGAGGGAAAACACACTAAACAAGAAGATTACATATTGGATAACCACAGAGGCTGCATAGAAGCGATGGAAAAAACAGATGCCTATAAATATCTAGGATACAGACAAACAATAGGAATAGATAATACAAATATTAAAGACGAACTAAAAGAAAAATATAGACAAAGAATAACAAAAATACTGAAAACAGAATTGACAGCAAGAAACAAGACAAAAGCTATAAATACTTATGCTACACCAATATTGACCTACTCATTTGGAGTACTGAAATGGAGTAACACAGAACTAGAAGCACTCAATACACTTACACGATCACAATGCCACAAATATAGAATACATCACATACATTCAGCAACAGAAAGATTCACATTAAGCAGAAAGGAAGGGGATTTATCGATGTAAAAAAAAAATCTACATTATGGACAGGTAGACAATTTAAGAAAATTCTTTCTAGAACGAGCAGAAACTAGCAAAATACACAAAGCAATCACTCATATAAATACATCGGCTACACCACTGCAATGTCATAACCACTTCTACAACCCTTTAGATCACATAACATCAACAGATACGAAGAAAGTAAATTGAAAAAAGAAAACACTACATGGCAAGCACCCATATCATCTAACACAGCCACACATCGATCAAGACGCATCCAACACATGGCTAAGAAAAGGCAATATATACAGTGAGACGGAAGGATTCATGATTGCAATACAGGATCAAACAATAAACACCAGATATTACAGCAAGCATATTATTAAAGATCCCAATACCACAACAGATAAATGCAGACTTTGCAAACAACAAATAGAAACAGTAGATCACATCACAAGCGGATGTACAATACTAGCAAATACAGAACACCCCAGAAGACACGACAATGTAGCAAAAATAATACATCAACAGCTTGCCTTACAACATAAACTTATAAAACAACACGTTCCCACATACAAGTATGCACCACAAAATGTACTGGACAATGATGAATACAAGTTATACTGGAACAGAACCATTCTAACAGATAAAACACCACCACATAACAAACCTGACATACTCACCGATAAAAAGAAGAAAATTAACACAACTAATCGAAATATCCATACCCAATACAACAAATATACAAAATAAAACAGGAGAAAAAATTGAAAAATACATCCAACTGGCTGAGGAAGTCAAGGACATGTGGCGTCAGGATAAAGTTGACATTATACCAATTATACTATCAACAACAGGAGTCATACCACACAATATCCACCAGTACATCAATGCAATACAGCTACATCCAAACTTATACATACAGCCACAGAAATCCGTAATTATTGATACATGTTCAATTACCCGAAAGTTCCTAAATGCAATATAACATATACCGTACAGTTAAAAGGAAGTCACGCTTGATCAAGGTCCGCGTCACTTTCCATTTTTGACCAGACATAACGTCTGAGAAAAGAAAGAAATAATAATAATAATAATAATAATAATAATAATAATAATAGCGGTTAAGTCCCATAAGATTTCACACACATCTGAACATTAAGAATAACAATAATATTGATTAGTTATTACTTGAAACAGTATTTAACATCACTAGAAAGAAAAGGTATAATACAAGTGGAAAAGATTGAAAAATGACAGCCACAAAGCTAGTAAGGAAGAACAGACTTTCAATAATTTCTGTAACAAAGGGGATGAAAAAGTGCTGGGGAACTGAGTGCTGATAAGAATGGGCTGCAGACAAGTATATGTGAGAGAGAGCTATTGTGATTGAGGGTGGACTATTAGCTCTGTTTTGAATTTTCAGATTTATTTAATATCTCTGATATTTCGAGGAAGATCATTCCAAAGTAGCTTTCCTAAAACAGACAATGATTTTGAAGAGATGGCTTTGTTATGTAGTGGTACAGAGTGTATTTTACTTGATTCAGAACGAGTATTTCTGCTGTGCTGTTCAGATAGTGGTGTACGAGTCGGAGATAAATCAGAGGGAGTGCAACGATTGAGAAGACGATAAAGCAAAAGAAAAGGGTATGATAGTCTCTACGCTTATCGGCACGTAGCCATGATAACTGTTCGTAGGCAGGAGTGAAATGATGGAAACGACGAACCGCACACATGCATTATCGCCAATTACACACTACGTGAGCTCTCGCACTGTAGTTCTTTAAGAATAGGGCCACCATAATTAAGTATACAGGGTATTGTACAAATATAAAACAATGGTAATAATGAAAAATACATAAAACACAGAGCGAAAATATTTTATATACACGGTGCATAGCCTATAATGTTAAATTTAATACCTCAATCCAGCCAATAGCATTTGGGCCCAGTGTCAAAAAGTCTTTTGCATTGACAGGATACAATGTTACGTTGCACTACTCGATGTACTGGATGATCTGGGTGTGTCGCCGCAATTGCAAAACGACTATATCGCTGTTTTCCACTTCAGAATAAAGTCCCTGCGTATTCCATGCTTCGTGGGCATTCTGCTTGCTGCTTTCTACGTATTTCGGAACAAATCGACACCTAAAGACATCCTGTTGGTGTGTAAGTCTGTTTACATTCCTGGTTGTGCTTGATGGATCAATATTTGCACCCATTTATAACTCGTAATTCAAATCCTCTATCAAGACGCTCTGCAACAATTTTAACTGCTAGCATGTCAGATGTGGCACTTGGGATGCAGCTGCGAAAGGGAAGCTCGGGATTGTCCAGTATCTTCTTACATTCGTGTAACAAAGTTCCCGCTTTATGAATTCAAATGGAGAGATGAGATGTACTGTTGGGAGTTCTTAAGCTGATGTAATTTTTTGACGGTCTGCTATCGTACACACTGTCACATTAACTTGGGTCTAAGTACCTGAGAACGTTGCAGTTGCTCATTCCCAAGTGTTACCACGTAACGTTTGGGGCATATTGTTCCCGATGCGAACTTTGGCTGTAGTTATTAGTGAAACGTCCGCAGCTCGTGGTCTCGCGGTAGCGTTCTCTCTTCCTGAGCACGGAGTCCCGGGTTCGATTCCCGGCGGGGTCAGGGATTTTCATCTGCCTCGAGATGACTGGGTGGTGTTGTGTCGTCTTCATCATTATCATCATCATCATCATCATTGGCTCTGAGCACTATGGGACTCAACTGCTGAGGTCATTAGTCCCCTAGAACTTAGAACTAGTTAAACCTAACTAACCTAAGGACATCACAAACATCCATGCCCGAGGCAGGATTCGAACCTGCGACCGTAGCGGTCTTGCGGTTCCAGACTGCAGCGCCTTTAACCGCACGGCCACTTCGGCCGGCTCATCATCATCATTCATCTCCATTACGGTCGGAGGAAGGCAATGGTAAACCACCTCCACTAGGACCTTGCCTAGTACAGTGGTGTGGGTCTCCCGCATCGTCCCCTACGCACTGTCAAGATGCACGGGACTTCATCATCATCATCATCATTAGTGAAATTTTATCCATAAACTGATCAAACAGAACATTAAGCACACCGTCCTGCTATCGATATAAACCCGTCTGTGTGATAGAAGCGTCACCTGGCAAGGAATGACCGCTAGTCAGACACATGGACGGTGTATGCATTATCAGTCAGCGTGATCTGTGTCTGTAACGGCCCGGAGGCTCGGACGGGCATTTCGGAAACTGCACGACTTCTCGGGTATTCGAGGAGCCCTGTGATGAAAGTCTTCAAGACGTGGCGAAACCAAGATGAAACCACGTCCAGACGTCGTGGGATTGGGTGACCACCCCTCATTACATATGTCGGATGTCGTAGGCTGGGCAGACTGGTGAATCAGGACTGGCGGCGAACTGTGGTGGAACTGAAATCACTTTAATGCTGGGCAAAGTACGTGTGTCTCTGAACACACAGTGCACTAAACACGCCTAGCGATTGGCCTCCGCAGCCGACGACTCATGCATCTGCCAGTGTTGACACCACTACATCGGCAACTACGACTGAAATGAGTACGTAACCATCAGCACTGGACGTTGGCGCAGTGGAAGAGCGTTACATGAACTGATGTATCCCGATAACTTCATCATGACGATCAGGGGGCGCGAATCCGTCATCTTCCAGGTGAAGATCTTTTTCACACCTGGATTGCGGGACGGGGACAAGATGACGGCGGCTCTATTATGCTCTGGGGAACATTCACGTGTGCATCTATGGGTCCTGTGGAGCTCGTGCAAAGCACCATGACGGCCAAGGAGTATCGTACACTGCTTGCAGTTCTCTTTCACTCCTTCACGACGATCACGTTTTACAACGACAGCGGCATTTTCCTAGAAGATAATGCGGCATCTCACAAAGCCGGGAGTGTGATGGAGGGTTCCAGGTACACAGTAGCGCGTTCCAATCGATGTTTTGGCCCTCCAATTCGCCAGATCTGAACACGATCGAAGACATCTGGGATGTAATTGAACGTGACGTCACACCTTTTCGCCCCTCTTCTCGGAATTCACGGCAATTAGTTAAGTTGTTCGTGTAGATGTGATGCCATCTTCCTCCAGCGACTTACTAAGGCTTCATTGCTTCCATGCCGCTGTTATCCCAGCCGAAGGTGGACACACCGGCTATTAGGTAGGTGATAATACTGTTCTGGGTGATCAGACAAGTCAAGCGTGACACCCAAATACTTTGACTTTAGAGGGTACGATTTCCATGATATTACAGAATGTGGAGACTTTTTTGTGATAATGTCAGAAGTGCATCTTTGCCCGCTAGGGGGTTCACGAAAGTTTTGATACTATTGATGTTCAGGGACGTCGTGTGATGAATACTGTTTTAGAGATGTTGCTGACCGGTGAGTTTCTTTTTGTGAGGGGACGTCGTTTGGTGTACGCGACACCGATAGGTACTCCAGAACAGCTAGTTGACCGTTCGGCTGCATGTTCAACCATTATTTGTGGAACACATGGTTCTTTACAGCGTATTAGACGATCATTAGGAAGCAGATGCCAGTTATACATTAATGTAAACGGAGAACATTTTAGCAGCTTCTATAAAAAAAATATCCACGTCACGGCACTTTGAACACCGTCTCTGAACATCAATAATGTCAAAACCAATAATTGACCGCTAGCGGTGGGAACTGTGCATGTGTGAAATTTTTGTCACATAGAAAAGTGTTTCTTTTTGTCCGCTCTAAAAACTCCACAATGTTGTATACGTAGATTTACATCCTGTATTTGCAGTCAATCTATTACTGACATGGACGCACGAGCATACTACTTTACTAGGGCTGAGTACCAGTTGCCATTTACGATAGTAATGTCACAAGATTGAGATATCTGTCAATATCTTCTCAGTTTCCTCTATGGGCTTTCCTTGGATACCAAGGTCTAGGACATCTGCGTAAACGAATTTCCTGCTGACAGTATTAGGAATATCTGCAGTATATAGGTTGAACGTATTGCTGCAAGAACAGAGTCCATTCCACACTCTGTCTATGCGCGGAAGACTTAGCTATTCTATCAAGGTGGAAGCCCACTTTGAGAGAAAACAGAGTGAAGCCCTCCACCAGGATTGTTTGCTAACTATACACAGGCAAATATCCCAACCCTTAAGCGTAAACCTAAAATTCCATTTTTAATTAGACATAATCACAACATTTCGTTTTTGTTTGTTCATCTACAGTGCAGGATGAATTTCCAGCAGAAGCTTCGTTCAACTGAAAGCTAAAAACATTTAATAACAGTAATTATCCTCTATACTCCAGCTAACGGAGTATTGATATTAAGTAACACTCAGTTCATATAAATGGGTTTCCATTTGATCACCGTACTGCATTAATTTCAATTAAACTACTGCAAACACATCTAAAGCTCAATGTTTACACAAGCAAGAGTATCAGAATGTTAGCTGCGTATGTATACCAGGCTAGCTAAAATTAACACACTCAACACACCAACATGAAACAAAGGAGAAACAAAATATTTAAATCGGAGCAGTGTTCCAATTATTTGTTCACTGCTTGGCACAATGAATTTTCTATCTTCCTTCTTCGTGAACGATAACTTTTGGACCTGGTATTTGTATCTACTACTACTACTACTACTACTACTACTACAACCACCAACACCACCCTCTAACGGACTTTAGGGAGTAAACTTCATTAAATAAGTGATTAACACACTAATCTGAATTCTTCATTTCTATAATGAAAGGACAGGTTACTGTGAGATTGTCATATCGTTATCAGAGTGTCCAAATTTTGTCATTTCTTTATGAAGTCAGTGTTGGTCCGAAACTGATTGTGTAAACAACCGGACGCATATTTTAACAACTCACCTTCATAATAAGCGGGCCGTGTGTTTATCGCCGCGGTATGTCGTTCGGCGTGTGATCGATAATTAATCAACAACAATGGTACTTCATCGACGTGTACTTTTATGACTATTTCTTTGAAGTCAGAACCGCCATTAGACTTGTTTATTTACAGTGTTACATTTACACTTACACAATCATGATTTCGGCTTCAAAGAGCCATTCTCAAGTGTTTTAAGATGGTACACTCAGTGATGAAACAAAGCAGTAGGCTCTGCCAGAAATATCGATTCTTACACAATGTGTCTAATAGTGTATTTTAATACGACAGTATGCCCTCTTAGGCAGTGTATAACACTTAAAACGCTTGAAAATGGCACTTTGAAGCCATAAACACCAGTCTACTGGCGGTACTGACTTTAAAGAAATATATTATGACTGTGGCCCCGCATTATGAAAAAATTATTTTATGACATGTCAGGAAGTACAGGAAAGCCACATGAAAGAAGCATACTGCGTGTTACCTAATTAGGAAACAGTATAATGTTTCTTAATAATAATAATAATAATAATAATAATAATAATAATAAAAGATTCCAAGCAACGGCCTTTCAGGAGAGTCAAATCAAGAGAAGCATTTTCAAGGGAATACTCTAGATCCTCCTTGGCTGTTTGACGCCACTGCAGAACTTCACTAATTATAATAATACGGAACTTACAGAAAATATATAAACGAGAAACTTAACACTGTGTCATCTTATTTACACGGATGCTGTTTGCAGCAAATAAGGCGATAGCCAGATAGCACGTTGACTGCTGTTGAAACTGTTTCATCAAGATGTAGTTTCGACTGAATAAGTGCACGACTTTTAGGGTTTTTCTATCTAAATAAAACAAGCCAGTTGCCAAGTATGTTGTTTCGTTCACACACACAGCTTAGACTGAATTGTGTGCAGTTTTTCATGTAAAATTATTATGCCGAGGACAGCACGTTCACACCATAACATGTATATTGACTGCCGAAGACATGGGCCATTGTCAACAACAGTAAAAATTCGCTTGTGTTTTCAGAGGTTTTCTGCACCAAGACCCAAACATCTTCGAAGATATTAGAAATTTATACTGATATGTTCGTAGCGTATGAGATCATCCGTGCGACTAAATAAAGTGCTGTTTATATGGCTGCCAGATGCGTTACACTTCCTTTATTTTCAGAGCAGTAACAGTGGATGTTCCTTTCTTCACATACATACCGCCTTGGAACTGTATTGTTTGTCGCGTATAGCCCAGGATGTCCTCTCGACTTGCGTGCACATTTAAGTTCACGCACTTCGTGTTGTCACAAGTGTGGCAATCAAAACAGGCTTTTATTCAGGCGAAAAGTCGACCTTATTTGCTAAGAAGATAATAATTACTTTAGCGGCTAAGGAACAACAGAACATATATGAAGTTATACTCGTCGACGTGGTTGATGTGGTACCGGCTATTCGGAAATAGTGAAGCGAAATCGATTAATTTTACGAAATACGATACTTTACCAGTGAGGATGCGAGTAAGATTGCTGCATTGGTCAAAATAATTTTTATGTCAAGGTAGAGGCACATTTTAGGGTAACTGTTTCAGCCGTATCAAGCGGTCGTCTACAGATCGAAAACTGAAGATCTGGACTTCTATATCGGTAATTCGCTATGTAAAATAAATTCAGTATTATAAAATAACGAGACGATAAAATTTTTACACCGCTGTGTCTAGTCAAGAAACTATCTGAAATACGTAGCAAAACATTCTCTCAGATGCCGCAACTCTAGATGATTTGTTATCTACAGTCCAAGGACTGGTTTGATGTGGCTCTCCGCGTTGAACATCTACATCTACGTGATTACTCTGCCATTCACAATAAAGTGCCTGGCAGAAGGTTCAAGCTGTCTCTCTACCGATCCACTCTCGAACGGGGCGCGGGAAAAACGAGCACTTAAATTTTTCTGTGCGAGCCCTGATTTCTCTTATTTTATCGTGATGATCATTTTTCCCTATGTAGGTGGCTGCCAACAATGTTTTCACAATCGGAGGAGAAAACGTCTGATTGAAATATCATGAGAAGATCCCGTCGCAACGAAAAACGCCTTTGTTTTAATGATTGCCACTCATATTCACGTATATCTGTGGCACTAGCTCCCCTATTTCGCGATAGTACAAAACGAGCTGCCCTTCTTTGAACTTTTTCTATGTCATCCGTCAGTCCCACCTGATGCAGATGGCACATCGCAGAACAATACGCCAGGATAGGGCGGACAAGCATGGTGTAAGCAGTCTCTTTAGTAGACCTGTTGCACCCTCTAAATGTTCTGCTAATGAATCGCAGTCTCTGGTTTGCTCTACCCACAATATTATCTATATGGTCGTTCCAGTTTAGGTTACTTGTAATTGTAATCCCTAAGTATTAAGTTCAATTTACAGCTTTAAGATTTGTGAGACTTATCGCGAATCGAAATTTAGCTGATTTCTTTTAGTACTCATGTGAATAACTTCACACTCTTCTTTATTCAGGGTCAATTGCCACTTTTCGCACCATACAGATATTTTGTCTAAATCATTTTGCAAGTCGTTTTGATCTTCTGATGACTTTACAAGACGGTAAATGACAGCATCATCTGCAAACTATCTAAGACGGCTACTCAGATTGTCTCCTATGTCGTTAATATAGATCAGGAACAATAGGGGCAATAACACATCCGTGGCGAACGCCAGATGTTACTTCTGTTTTACTCGATGACTTTCCGTCTATTAATACGAACTGAGACCTTTCTGACAGGAAATCACGAATCCAGTCGCAGAACAGAGGCGATATTCTATATGCACGCCGTTTCGTTAGAAGACCCTTGTGAGGAACGGTGTCTAAAGCCTTCTGGAAAGCTAAAAACGTTCGTCTACATAGTGCAAGTCCTCTGCACATAGCTGCTGCAACGTACATGCATGTGAGCCTGCTAAGTGCTTCCTGAATTGAAGACTTGGTCTCTCTGCAATTCTACCGCCTCCACATTTATCTCCATTACCAAACTGGTGATTCATTGACGCTACAAGACGTGTCCTATCCACTGATCCCATCTTTCAGTTTTGTTGTGTCACGAATTCCCTTTTCTGCCCAATCTGATTCGGTACCTATTCATTAGATACTGTGCCCCCTTCTAGTCCTCAACGTTGTTCTATACTACCGTATTTCAAAAACTAATGTTCTCTTTTAGTTTGAACTCTTTATCATCGACGTTGAACTTTATACAGGGCTACAATACAGCCAAATAAATAGGTTCAGAACTGTAGAAATGGCTGCAATATTCCGGAGACGACATACTCAACACCATCAGGTATTGCTAAACAGCAAAAAATATGCTTCGAGTATTTGCACTACAGCATCATTTGAAGTATGTCGATGAAGACCCACATCACATCCTCGTTAACTGAGTGTGTGCTACGAAGTGACAGCAGTCGCGAATTTATTGGAATCGAACAATATTAACTAGCAAATTGAATTCAGTTTTCAAAAATTCTGCTTCTGCAGAACACGACGTTTTTCTTTTTTTTTATCCTTCAACAAAAAATATTTCGACACAGGAGTGTCATCTTCGGTGAGAGCTTTACTTCTGTAAAACACTATACCTACTTTCGGTTGGTTGTGTATTTTAGGCCTGTAAACTAAAACAAGTGTATTTTATTTTGTCGTGGCTGCTCACCTGAAACTAAATTAATTTTGAAGGTTGGATTCTACAAGTTGGTCCGCTTTTGTGCGTTTTACGCCTTGACGGCATGAAATGGGCAAAGCAGTTAAAAAAATATGTCTCTCTGTTCACAGAGTAAATATTTTAGCACATCTTTCCCGTGAGAGACATTAGTATTGTACACGCTACATTGTAATTTTATATGCTGTTTTTCACTTCACTCTCATTTGGTGTCGCAAGTTGTTCTTACACAAAACGAAATTAAGAAAAAGTTTTATAACAACACTTATCTATACGTACGTTATTGTCAATGCTCATTTGTTCATTGTGCTGTCCCTCTCCAGTGAGGCACTAATTCTGAATATTTGGTACGAGTTTGTAGGGTACATCAATTTTCATTGAACAATTGTATCACTGTACATGCAATTATAATAAATCTAAACACACGGATTAGTAATTTCATTACACGTGCGTTGTTATTTCCGTATATTTAAGTGGCTAGCTATCGCTTGATTAAATTTCGCAATAATAATTAACATTGCAATGACGCCGGGAATATCAAAAACGACACACGCGGTGTTAAATTGAAAGGCACTTGCCGCGGGAAAATTTTAGCACAACGTTGTACGGAAGAGCGGCGACATATCGGCTCGCATCCACTGTTTACGCAACACTCGGCTGTTATTTAATTAGTAGCGCAGCAAAGCGCGTTTGATGGGAAGCCGATAATGCGGGTACACACGCACGCTTGACGCCATCTGCTGGGCAGTGATGGTGGTGTGTCGCTTTTAATTCTCTCATCCTTTTAATCTAGTTCTGTGTAACTAAGCCATCCAGTCTCGACGCAGTGTTGAGACAGCTGAACAGTGTCAAAGCGTACGATCGCGTTACGTTTCGGATTCAACACATTTGGCGAAACGGGTTTCAGTAGGTGGACACATTCTAAGAAACAGCACAGCACGTTTCAATAATTTCAAAATGACGGTACAGCACACCTTCAGCATCCATTGATCCACTAGAGTTGACACCAGCCTCTGTGCGTAGTACATTCAAATGTCTTCAAAGATGAAATAGACGCCGTCTGTTCTAGGCGTTACAGTGTGGAACCGCGCGACCGCTACGGTCGCAGGTTCGAATCCTGCCTCGGGCATAGATGTGTTTGACGTCCTTAGGTTCGTTAGGTAGTTCTAAGTTCTATGGGACTGATGACCTCAGATGTTAAGTCCCATAGTTCTCAGAGCCATTTGAAAACCACGATCACACCACGACACCACCACCTCCGAATTTTACTGTTGGCACTACACACGCTGGCAGATGACGTTCATCGGGCATTCGCCATACCCACACCCTGTCATCGGATTGCCACATTGTGTACCGTGATTCGTCAGTCCACACAACGTTTATCCACTGTTGAGTCGTCCAGTTTTTACGCTCCTTACACAAAGCGAGGCGTCATTTGGCATTTACCGGCGTGATGCAGGGCTTATAAACAGCCGCTCGACCATGAAATCGCCGGCCGCAGTGGGTGTGCGGTTAAAGGCGCTGCAGTCTGGAACCGCAAGACCGCTACGGTCGCAGGTTCGAATCCTGCCTCGGGCATGGATGTTTGTGATGTCCTTAGGTTAGTTAGGTTTAACTAGTTCTAAGTTCTAGGGGACTAATGACCTCAGAAGTTGAGTCCCATAGTGCTCAGAGCCATTTTTTGACCATCAAATCCAAGTTTTCTCACCTCCCGTGTAACTGTCATAGCACTTGCAGCGGATCCTGATAAATTTTGGAATTCCTGTGTGATGATCTGGAGAGACGTCTGCCTATTACACATAACGACCCTCTTCAACTGTTGGCGATCTCTGTCAGTTAACAGACGAGGACGGCATGTACGCTTTTGTGCTGTACGTGTCCCTTCACGTTTGCACTTCACTATCACATCGGAAACAGAAGTTGTAGGGATGTTTAGGAGTGTGGAAATCTCGCTTACAGACGTATGACACAAGTGACACCCAGTTGCCTGACCACGTTCGAAGTCCGTGAGTTCCGCGGAGCGCCCCACTCTGCTCTCTCACGATGTCTAATGCCTACTGAGGTTGCTGACATGAAGTATCTCTCAGTAGGTGGCAGCACAATGGAACTAATATGAAAAACGTGTGTTTTTGGGGGTGTCCGGATACTTTTGGTCACAGAGTGTATGTCTTCTTTTAGTACCACAATTAATCGTTAAAACAGAGTGTCGTGCAATGATTCGCTGATGAGGTGTATAGACTGATAATGCTTATAAATCAATTTTTTGCAGAATATATCGAAGGAGAGAGTCCTTTAACTTCACTCACGGACAGTGCTTTCCTTTGCCTATTGAGAAGAACCTAGCTGTCGCGTAGGCTTTCAGAATCTTTCTAAATGGGCCAACAGTGCCGAAAATAGCGTATATCTTCCTTGTTCGAACCACCGTAGTTAACCGATATCTTGATTAGCACTACGGTTTCATCTCAGCATACAGTTCTTGGAACAAGCGTTGGTAACGCTCAGTTGCGGAATGAACAAAGATGTCGATGATGTTTCAGATCTAGAAGTTGTGCTTCTTACTGCTGATTCTTCTCGTAGAAACGTCTCAGCAACGTTCTAGCGCCCAAGAGCTGTGTTGACCCAGGAACAGGCGGTAAGCATCGGCAAAAACCAGTGTGATGGAGGTGGCAGCAATGGCCGTTCGCTTGGGGACAGCAGCGCAAAAAGTGTACGGTACGGCAGTTAAACTGATCTGCTCCCAGCACGGTCACCGCAAGTTCACCGGCCATTCACGCTCGCCGGACCGTGAACACTTCGCTGCACAGCTTCCGTATTCCGTGCCCTTTCTTCTCGCTCTTACTGTACACAACCCGTTCCGTTTGTCATTACCGCACAGCTGCACCTCAGCAACTGCGACTATTCTTCGGCAGAGCTGCTCAGGGAACATAAATGCGAATCTCTGGAAGAAAGCCAACTTGTTCACGCGAAACACGGTTTGGCTGAACTAGGAGGAACGGTGTTCGAGGACGACTGTCACTCAAGCTTGCTACCAGTATCTTACATCTCGCGTAGTTATCATGATAATACGGTAAGACAGATTTTTCCCTCAACCCATTCGCAAACAGGGCCAGCGTTGCTAACGTGAGTGCAAATTGCCCTCCCAGATGCACCGTACATAGGATCAGCGGAATATGTGGTTAGCGGACATCGTAAATACGAGAACTGCTGATAAAAATGTGCGGCAGCATTAATGTTAGGAGTATTGTCCTCCGCTTAGACAAGGCGGACAGATATAGCCGCAATACTAGAATTAGACTGCACGTTTTTTTGGAAATTTGTGGTAAGTTCCTACGGGTCCAAACTGCTGAGGTCATCGGTC
Organism: Schistocerca piceifrons; assembly: GCF_021461385.2. Lineage (NCBI taxonomy): Eukaryota > Metazoa > Arthropoda > Insecta > Orthoptera > Acrididae > Schistocerca > Schistocerca piceifrons. Next base: position 1,093,415,535 of record NC_060138.1, on the reverse strand, counting down.
CCTAGGCTTACACACTACCTAATCTAACTTTAACTTACGCTAAGGACAAAACACACACACACACACACACACACACACACACACACACACACACACACACACACACACACGAGGGAGGAGTCGAACTTTCGACGGGGCGAGTCGAGCGAATAGTGGCAAAGCGCCAAGACCACACGGCTACCCCGCGCGGCTAAACTGCAAGTATCACGAGTTCTACAGGAACCTGAGGTAGTCTGCTCTCGACTGTCCAACATGGACCCCCATAAGCACAAAACGGAGATCTTGGCGGTCACCGCCTTCTTGTGCTTCTCCATGGGCACAGTTGGCTCCTTGAAGGTCCCAAACCTTTAATGGAGGTTTAGGTAAGTGCTTCACTACCGACTGTCAAAAGTTTTTTCTCTTTTGCTATGGGCTACTCAGTCTCTATTTAGTGCCGGGAGAAATCAACGCCCTCAGTAAATGGAAAACGAAAATGTGAAGTGGTTACGGCGTGGTTTGACCACAGTGCAGTGGGCTTCCCTAGGTGACCACACTTCGTCAACTGGAAATCATGACGAGATGGTCGGTTTTTATCATTTCACCATTCAGTCCAACATCGAGCCGCTGCCAAATTCTTAGAAACTGCTCGACTTGATCAAACGGCCAACTGTAGATCCACGGTAAGATCCTTTTCAAAGTTCGCCATTTGATGGCAACAAGTAAAATCGTAAGATCATCGGCGCTATAAGGTCTTTAGCTCATGAAACTGTTGTTTACATAAATGCATCGTCGTTGGATGAGCGATAGGAAACTCAAAATTATTATACCAAATTTTTAATTGGTGTAATGAACGGCAGCTCTCTCTAACTATGGATAAATGTAAGACAATGTCTATTAGAAAGACATAGAAACTAATAACATCCTTTTACAAGGTTAGTAAACATCTTGAGCACGTCACATCATATACGCCTGTAGGGGTAGTGCTAACAATCGATATGGAACGGTACGAGTTACTAAATTCATTGTTATGGAAGTGAATGGAAGACTTAAAATGGTTCAAATGGCTCTGAGCACTATGGGACTTAACATCTGTGGTCATCAGTCCCCTAGAACTTAGAACTACTTAAACCTAACTAACCTAAGGACATCACACACATCCATGCCCGAGGCAGGATTCGAACCTGCGACCGTAGCATGGAAGACTTAGATTTTATGGAAGGATTCTGCGAAATCCGTAAAACTGTATGAAAGACGCTATTTCGACAAATTTTAAGTGTGTTGCTACATTGTCTGGAGTGCTTGCAAAGCAGCCATGACAGCAGATACCGAACGAATTCGGATACGCGCTCCTAGGATCGTAAGAAATACGTCAGTTTCGAGAACTAATGAGGAAGAGTGGCCATTCTGCTGCCAGTATCTTCCAAATCGAACAGTTTTAATGAGAATAAAATAAGAGAGCTTAAAGCGAGGACAGAAGAATAAAAACAGTCATTTTCCCTTGCTAAACACGCGGATTGGACAGAAAACATAACAGTTCAAAACACGGGACACGAGCAGGGCTGGAATTAAAGAGGCAGTAATGTTTTGGTCATACACACGCTGCATTTATACACCGGCTGAACCCGTTACAACAAGTTGTCTGACAGCAAAGGATAATGCAGTGAGGACCAGTGCGAAGAGCTATCGGAGCTACCAATCAGACGGCAGAATCCGCTTGCAGCTTGAGCGTCGGAATGGATGACTTCATGGGACATCTTTCCAGTTCAGGAACCTGTACAGAAAATTGTAATAGAGACCAACATAAACTTCAGGCCGGGGGAATACGGGGATGTTCAAAATAACCAACCACATAAGGCTAACAGAGCCTTGGTGGCTAAGACTGTGTGAGGACGGGCGTCGTTGTGTAATAGCCACATTCCTCTCATCAGCATCCTCTTTTGCACTGAATACTTCTTTTAAGCTTTTTTAGGGTCTCACAGTGTCGTCCTGCATTGATGGTTTCATCCTCCTCCCACTCCTCCCCCCCCCCCCCCCCCCGTCACCGTGCAGAAATTCGACCAAAACGGTGCCTTTTCGGTCCCAAAACAACGAGGACGTCTTTTTTATTCCCGAAATTGTGGTTCTGAATTTTTTGATAGATAGGTAATTGGGGTGACGTCACTGTGACGACTGTCTTTTTGTCTGAGGCGTGTAATGAGCCACCCACGTTTCATCTCCAGTCACAACAGAGCTCAGAAAATCCTCACCATACAACACAACTCACTGAAGAAACTCATGGGCTCTTCGGACCCGATCTTTTTGTGCTGTTGTGTCGGCTGTTTTGGGACTCATCTTGCGCATTGTTTCCAATATACCAGCGTTTCAGCGCGTGTCTCTCGTAAGAGTGTTCTGGAAACTTGTGGAAACATTGCAGAAATTCCATCCACTGTCATTCTGCGGTGTTCACGAACAGTTCCCTCGACATTTTGCACCAACACACCAGTCAAAATGGCAGATCCTCCAACTCCTCTGTTTGTCATGGAAATTTGTTCTGCGTCTACTAAACGCCCTACACCACTTACACACACTCGTTCCGTTCATCACAACTTTGCCAGAAACTGTTTTGATTCGCGATAAAACATCAGCAGGTGTTATTTCTTCCTCGCGAGTAGGAAACGGATCACAGCAGTTGGCAGAATTTCTCACCGACATCTTTCTAGCAAATAAACACTACAACGTCAGTTTACCTATGCTTTTGTTCCTACGACGCTCTCTGTATTCAAGGGATTCCCCTTTACACTCAATGTTGCCAACCCTCAAGAAAGAAAGGAAAATAAACCCACACACAGCCCGTTATGGCTGTAGTACACTTACTTTCTGACGATGTCTCAATATCTGAACTGGGAGATAACTGTTTAGGATCGCTTGGATCACCAGTGAAACATACCACAGAGAACTAATTGAAGTGATCCAGCCGCTTTGGCGGTGAACGCCCTATTGACCCAACAAGCTGGACAATACGCGGTATTTGATTGAACGTGAAGCATTACCAATCCCACCCATTCGCCGCCACGTCAGATGCAGCTGAGCTGGGCCGGTCTTTGTGGGAATGAGGTGTGTCGATACGCCGAAGGCCTCCGACAGCGAGCGATGAGAGCGTCCACGCAATCTGCACAGCACGCACAAAACACTCGCATCCAGACGCGGCGGGGCCGAGCTGTCGCCCGCCCACTGCGGTCTGCGGCCGGGAGCAACGTCCGTGAGAGAGAGAGAGAGAGAGAGAGAGAGAGAGAGAGAGAGAGAGAGACTCCCGAGGGCTCAGCGAGAGCGGGAGGCGGTGCTTTGCTGCGGCTCTGCATGGTGAATCAACATTTGTTTTGTGTTCTGCACGGACGCCAATAGACACCCCTCTCCAATTACGGACTGCCATAGAAGCACAGTGCAAGGTTCGTCCCACTCGTAGGTCAGTTACAGTGCAGTTACAGATGACACGCAATATTTCTCGTAACGGCTTTGGCTGCATCACAAATTTGCCATCCGACTTCAAAGCCCCTCTTGATGACTGGTTGAGCCGTCTGCTGCAACTAATTTCGTACCATTCATCTTGATCCACCTTACGACGTCCACGAATCCTCAGAACTAAATGCAGTTGGGAGGAGAAATATGATGTACTAATATCCTTATTAAAAACTTCACCACCATTAAAGTTACGGTAAGTAATGACTGTTGTTAAAACTTTCAAGACCACCAATACTCTCAACACCTCCTGAACGAACAATACCAACGATAGTGATTTAGATATTATCAACGGCCTTGTAAACAGTAGCTCTCTCTCTCTCTCTCTCTCTCTCTCTCTCTCTCTCTCTCTGAACCGATGTCACTATATCCCTGCCAGGCAAAATAGAAATTTTATTAATTGACTCTTCGTTATAAACTGGTCGCCTCCGTTGTTGCGCGGTTGGCGATCCTGACTAATGTGTGGAAGACTGAAGTTCAAGTCACGGTACTTACCAGAGACAGGAATGAGGTACACTCAGCTTCCTAAGACAAATAGAGGAGCTACTTGACAAGAAAAAATTGCGTGGGAAGTTGACAACGACCACGAGAACGGTTAGCTGACCAAACGCCCCTCCGCACCGCATCAGAATGACGTCACTAACGAAGGCTAATTCAAGAGCAGACCCAAAGAGAGGGTCACGGCGTTCATGAGTACCTCCAAAGTACTATTTCCAGAATGTTTAGAGAAATTATGGAGAATAACGTCGGAGGAAAACTAAGAGTACTGATAATGGCAAGAAATTTATATTACTAGTTACTTGCCTGAGGCAAGTTAGGTATGTGACCTGAGTGACTGCAGGAAACATCCAAGCCAGCTAAAGGCACCGTGCACAAGCTGCCGTACATGCTGCCCGCAACAAATCCTACATGTACAGGGCCATTACAAATGATTGAAGCGATTTCATAAATTCACTGTAGCTCCATTCATTGACATATGGTCACGACACACTACAGATACGTAGAAAAACTCATAAAGTTTTCTTCGGCTGAAGCCGCACTTCAGGTTTCTGCCGCCAGAGCGCTCGAGAGCGCAGTGAGACAAAATGGCGACAGGAGCCGAGAAAGCGCATGTCGTGCTTGAAATGCACTCACATCAGTCAGTAATAACAGTGCAACGATACTTCAGGACGAAGTTCAACAAAGATACACCAACTGCTAACTCCATTCGGCGATGGTATGCGCAGTTTAAAGCTTCTGGATGCCTCCGTAAGGGGAAATCAACGGGTCGGCCTGCAGTGAGCGAAGAAACGGTTGAACGCGTGCGGGCAAGTTTCACGCGTAGCCCGCGGAAGTCGACGAATAAAGCAAGCAGGGAGCTAAACGTACCACAGCCGACGGTTTGGAAAATCTTACGGAAATGGCTAAAGCAGAAGCCTTACCGTTTAGAATTGCTACAAGCCCTGACACCCGATGACAAAGTCAAAAGCTTTGAATTTTCAGCGCGGTTGCAACAGCTCATGGAAGAGGATGCGTTCAGCGCGAAACTTGCTTTCAGTGATGAAGCAACATTTTTTCTTAATGGTGAAGCGAACAGACACAATGTGCGAATCTGGGCGGTAGAGAATCCTCACGCATTCGTGCAGCAAATTCGCAATTCACCGAAAGTTAACGTGTTTTGTGCAGTCTCACGGTTTAAAGTTTACGGCCCCTTTTTCTTCTGCGAAAAACACGTTACAGGACACGTGTATCTGGACATGCTGGAAAATTGGCTCATGCTACAACTGGAGACCGACAGCGCCGACTTCATCTTTCAACAGGATGGTGCTCCACCGCACTTGCATCATGATGTTCGGCATTTCTTAAACAGCAGATTGGAAAACCGATGGATCGGTCGTGGTGGAAATCATGATCAGCAATTCATGTCATGGCCTCCACGCTCTCGCGACTTAACCCCAGGCGATTTCTTTCTGTGGGGTTATGTGAAAGATTCAGTGTTTAAACCTCCTCTACCAAGAAACATGCCAGAACTGCGAGCTCGCATCAGCGATGCTTTCGAACTCATTGATGGGGACATGCTGCGCCGAGTGTGGGAGGAACTTTATTATCGGCTTGATGTCTGCCGAATCACTAAAGGGGCACATAGCGAACATTTGTGAATGCCTAAAAAAACTTTTTGAGTTTTTGTATGTGTGTGCAAAGCATTGTGAAAATATCTCAAATAATAAAGTTATTGTAGAGCTGTGAAATCGCTTCAATCATTTGTAATAACCCTGTATGTGAGTTCAGAGCAAGGCAAGACAAAGAGAGAAACCTCTTCCAGCAGAAAAATAATAATGACTGACGATTCCCAAAAGTAGACGAGAACGTCGGAAACAAATAGTATTCTCCCCGTTTACACTATTGCATGGCCAGTCTGCAGACTTCTATTCAAAATAGAAGAGCTAAGTTACATACTTATGACACTGAATGCAAACTCCGATTTTATAAAATGTTCAAATGGTTGAAATGGCTCTGAGCACTATGGGACTTAACTTCTGAGGTCATCAGTCCCCTAGAACTTAGAACTACTTAAACCTAACTAAACTAAGGACATCACACACATCCATGCCCGAGGTAGGATTTGAACCTGCGACCGCAGCGGTTGCGCGGCTCCAAACTATAGCGCCTAGAACTGCTCGGCCACCCCGGGCGGCAGGTGCAGAAGAAAATGAAACCTGAATATTATCATTTTGTGTGGGTGTTAGCAAGAAAATTTCATAGAGGTTTGAAATTATAAGTGAAGTTTTTTCAAAGTCACCAAGTGTCCTCATTACGAAGTACTGAATGAATATAGGCCGGATATTCGCGCAACGTCAGTTGCGCCGCCTCAAGCCACACATAAAGTAAATAATAACTGTAATAATTGTGTTAAACATTTAACGTAAGTTTCTGCCTCTCAATGAGTAAATTATAACGGCACTCAATTTTTTTAAAATTCGGCCAATAATCACGCGAAATATTGAAAATCAATTTCTTTTGCCCCTACAAGCCGTTAGATAGGCAACCTGCTACTGACATAAGGTTCCAGGAGAGGGGTTTACTAATATAGATGATCGACTTTCCGGAATGGGACGGAGCGCCCGGTCCCCGGCCCGAATCCGTCCGGAGGACTTGAGTCGAGGTCCGGTGAGCCGACCAGTCTGCGGATGGTTTTTAGGCGGTTTTCCATCTGCCTCGGCGTATGCGGGCTGGTTCCCCTTATTCCGCCTCAGCTACACTATGTCGGCGATTGCTGCGCAAACAAGTTCTCCACGTACGCGTAACATACAATACATACAACATAGATTATACATTGTCCATTCACATTAATGTGACCCCCGTTTATGTTCGATGTCAACGTAAAATAACCAAGCACAGACGGCAAGTGGCAGTACCAGAAGCAGAGGGTATATAAAGCGTCAGGGAATATACGGAAAACAGTTCCGTTCGTTCCGACCCTCATCTGGCGACGAAAGGGGCATCATCATTGGCTTTCGGGCCAAGGGTGGAATCATTTCCGAAATCGCTAGGTCTGTAAACTGTTCGCATGCCGCCTTGGTTGAAGTATAATGTGCATGAAGCAACTGTGGTGGATCACGGGCTGTAATTACAATTAACAGTCAGTGTCAATAAAATTCACCAACAACCGTGTACTTTAAGATATTATTTTATTTTACTGTGAAGGCTACCGGTTTCGGCATTTCATTATGCCATCTTCAGGCCCCATACGCATCTATCCAAATAAACGAACTTGTATAGCTCCATAAATCACTGGATATCGTCAATTCAATCGTTATACAACTGCCTCATTCGAAGATATGATAGCATGAAATGAAATGTGTGTGAAATCTTATAGGACTTAACTGCTAAAGTCATCAGTCCCTAAGCTTACACACTGCTTAACCTAAAATACCCTAAGGACAAACACACACACCCATGCCCGAGGGAGGACTCGAACCTCCGCCGGAACCAGGCGCACAGTCCATGACTGCAGCGCCTTCGACGGCTCGGCTAATCCCGAGCGGCCGTGATAGCATGCCAGTGCTGCAACCGGACATCCAGTGAGTGCCGACAGGTGGTCTTTCAAGACGACTCACTTTTTATGCTCCATCGATGTGAAACGTCCGAAAGCAAAAGCCCTGTAACCATCGTCGGGACACACTGGGCCGGGTCGGCAGTCGTGTCCGAGCGGTTCTAGGCGCTCCAGTCCGGAACCGCGCTGCTGCTACGGTCACAGGTTCGAATACTGCCTCGGGCATGGATGTGTGTGATGTCCTTCGGTTAGTTAGGTTTAAGTAGTTCCAAGCCTAGGGGACTGATGACCTCAGATGTTTAGTCCCATAGTGCTCAGAGCCATGTAAACCATTTTGAACACTTGGCCGGAGGAGGAAGCGCTGTGGTCTGTAGAATGTTTGGGTCGCATTGCCCCGGTGATTTCGTCATTCTGGAAGGTAGAATGGATCAACGAAAGTATGCTACCCTTTGAGACCATGTCCACACCTACATGTAACCTGTTTTTCCTCGGCACGATGACGTCTACCAGCATGACAATGCAACGTGTCACACAGCTCGCAGAGTAGGCGCGTGGTTCGAGGAGCAACGGGATGAGGGTGCCGTACATCCCTAGCCACCAAACGCCCCGGATTGAAACCCAGTCGTGAATCTGCGGCACAATCGCGATCGGATTTTTCGCGCTGTAGATCCTCAGCTGGCACGGCTCCACATCCCTGTGGATAACATCCAGAATCTCATCAACACTTTTCCTTTACGTCTCGGAGCTGTTTGCGATGCAAAATCTGGTTATTCACACTTTGGACAGGTAGCCACATTAACTTGATAGGACTCTATTATACACTACTGGCCACTGAAATTGCTACACCACGAAGATGACGTGCTACAGACGCGAAATTTAGCCGACAGGCAGAAGATGCTGTGATATGCAAATGATTAGCTTTTCAGAGCATTCACACAAGGTTGGCGCCGGTGGCGACACCTACAACATGCTGACATGAGGAAAGTTTACAACCGATTTCTCATACATAAACAGCAGTTGAACGGCGTTGGCAAGTGAAATGTTGTTGTGATGCCTAGTGTAAGGAGGACAAATTCGTACCATCACGTTTCCGACTTTGATAAAGATCGGATTGTAGTACCTATCGCGATTGCGGTTTGTCGTATTGCGATATTGTTGGTCGAGATCCAATGACTGTTAGCAGAATATGGAATCGGGGGGTTCAGGAGGGTAATACGGAACGCCGTGCTGGATCCCAACGGCCTCGTATCACTAGCAGTCGAGATGACAGGCATCTTATCCGCATGGCTGTAACGGATCGTACAGCCACGTCTCGATCCCTGAGTCGACAGATGGGGACGTTTGCAAGACAACAACCATCTGCACGAACAGTTCGACGACGGTTGCAGCAGAATGGACTATCAGCTCGGAGACCATGGCTGCGGTTAACCTTGACGGTGCATCACAGATAGGAGCGCCTGCGATAGTGTACTCAAAGACGAACCTGGGTGCACGAATGGCATTTTTTCGGATGAATCCAGGTTCTGTTTACAGCATCATGATGGTAGCATCTGTGTTTGGCGACATCGCGGTGAACGCACATTGGAAGCGTGTATTCGTTATCGCCATACTGGCCTATCACCCAGCATGATGGTATGGAGTGCCATTGGTTACACGTCTCGGTCACCTCTTGTTCGCATTGACGGCCCTTCGAACAGTGGACGTTACATTTCAGATGTGTTACGACCCGTGGATCTACCCTTCATTCGATTCCTGCGAAACCCTACATTTCAGCAGGATAATGCACGACCGCATGTTGCAGGTCCTTTACAGGCCTTTCTGGATACAGAAAATTTTCGACTGCTGCCCTGGCCAGCACATTCTCCAGATCTCCAACCAATTGAAAACGTCTGGTCAATGATGGCCGAGTAACTGGCTCGTCACAATACGCCAGTCACTACTCTTGATGAATCGTGGTATCGTGTTGAAGCTGCATAGGTAGCTGTACACGCCAGCCAAGCTGTGTTTGACTCAATGCCCAGGCATTCAAGGCCGTTATTACGGCCAGAGGTGGTTTTTCTGGATACTGATTTCTCAGGATCTATGCACCCAAATTGCGTGAAAATGCAATCACATGTCAGTTCTAGTAAAATATATTTGTCCAATGAATACCCATTTATCATCTGCATTTCTTCTTGGTGTAGCAATTTTAATTTCCAGTAGTGTAATTAACGTAATGCAAAAATCTGTATAACATCTGGTCAGACGTAAGAGAGGGTCTGATGGCCCATATTTCCACGTTAAATAAATCAATAAGTAAATGAAGAGGAAACAAATGTGCTTCGGAGCCGAGAGAACAGAGTGCGAGTGGCCAGAGCAGAAACGATGGCTGTGGCACCCACGGGGCTGCCGTGTGACGGACGGTAACTGTTGCTTGCGGTCTTGTGGCCGGGCCTGCAAAAAGCCGCAGCCGCGCCAGCACGCGAGAGTGGCAGTTTAGGCCGCATGCCTGCACGCACGGCCCAGCCGCTCGCTGCCTTCCTGGTCCCGCTTCTGCCTCGGCAGCTAGCTGCAGCTCATTAGCGCCGCCGTACACACCGGCAATGCGCTGATTGCTACCGCTAGGGGCATTTCTGTACTACCAAAGCGTGCTGTCAGTTAATACACTGTTGTGCAAGCAAGTTTCGTATCATCAGGCACTGCCAAGTAACAGAACTAGATGAAACTTCGACCACAGATTCAATGAAGAGCCAAAGAAATTCTTACACTTGTCTAATATCGAGCCGTGGCTGGCTCCAGTCATGCTTGTCTTGGGTTATGCCTTGGTTGCAGTCCTGTGGTTTTATTTCTCCTGCGGTTATCGCCATAATGTTGCTGTCCTTTCCGTGAGTGGCGGCAGCAGCAGTGTGTATCGATACGAGTACTGCTGTACTATCTTTGGTGTGCTGGATATAGTTTCCGGCTGGGCGGTTGCGACCAATCGGTCGGTTGGCGTGGAGCTGCAAGGACGCATAATCTGGCCGGGGCCGCTGGCGGTGTTCACGCCCAGTTGGAGTGTGAGCTGCTGCTTGCGAGTGCTACGAAGTTCGTCGCCCACCGATCTTTGACATGAAAGTTGAGTCCTCACTTAACCTACTATCGAGCCTCAACTGTTTACATTTCTTCGTTTATCCTGGTTGTCGCTTTTGGAACATTCCCGCGAGCAACAAAGTGTGTCTATTCAAGTCGGCTAAGATCCCAGCCGTCTTCCTGTGGAGTTTAACTTAATTTATTCCCTGTTATTGAAGTTGACCAGCTGTGTCTTCTGCCTGGTGGTAGATGACATTCCGGTTACCTGCCCTGGTCGTTGACGTAATTTTCGGCAGTGTATTTTCCTCGTCGTGTTGTTGCTGTCCAGCGCGGCGTGTAGCTCGACAGCTGAGGAGGTGTTGCTGGTCGTTGTGGGCGCCAGTATTCTGAGTGTCGTTGTTTTGAAATCTTGTGGTCGTTTTGCTGGTTGCGTGGAGACGAACTGATTTTGTTGATTGGTCGGTCGGCTGTCTGTCGGTTGGGTTGCCTTCAGATTAAGAAGTCGTTGGACAGGCTGCCTGTCTCACCTAAACGGGCGTTAGTTTTACAATCAAAGGCCAACCCTTGGAAACTTCTGAGCGCCGTTCCTTTTGTTTTACATAGTAATTTCCCCGTCTGGGTTTTAGTTATTTGGTTGATGTGTGGCCTTCATCCGAGTATCAGTATCTCTCAAATTAATGTTCTTGTCTTCCTCTAAAGACATGAGATTGTTCTGCTTTTGTATGGGGCCTTCAGCCGAATTTTGCATGAAATGTTTTAAGATAAGGCCTTCTGCCTTTTGATTGAAACTCTTCTTATTGCTTAATATGTGGCCTCCAGCCAAGTTCCATTAAAATTAAATTGCTAAGGCCTTCAGCCTATTTAGATTGAACGTTTGGAAAACATTTTTGGGTGGAACCTCCAGAAGAACCTTGTATTTCAATTTCTTGCTTAGGCCTTGTGTCTTGGATTTTGAGTGTGTCCTACAGCCGATGTAAAGTTAATCAAATGAGGTCGATCAAAGTTTTGAGTGTTTTGCATCCTTGTTGTAGTATTGTGTGTTGATAAATAAAGTTTGTATGTTGAGTGCAACTGACAGCAAAGTGGAAAACACTTTCCACAACATAATCCGCTCTGTCCTGTTAGCCCAGGCATTTCAAATATCGTGTAGGGCCCCCGCAAGCACCAAGAAGTGCCGCAATACCACACGGCTGAAGTAGTGCTGGAGGGAACAGACACCATGAATCTTGGAGGGCTTCCATAAATAGATAAGAGTACGAGGGAGCGGAGATCTCTTCTGAATAGCGCGTTCCAAGGCATCCCAGATATGCTCAATAATGATCATGTATGTGCAGTGTGGTGATCAGCAGAAGTGTTTAAACTCAGAGATGTGTTCCTAGAGCCACTCTGTGGTAAATCTGGACGTATGTGGTGTCACATTGTCCTGCTGGAATTGCCAAAGTCCGTCGGAATTCACAATGGACACGAATGGATGCGGGTGGTCAGACAGGATGCTTATGTACGTGTCACCTCTCAGAGTCTTATCTAGACGTATCCGGGGTCCCATATCACTAACTGCACAATCCCCACACCATTACAAAGCCTCCACCAGCTTGAACAGTCCCCTACTCACATGAAGGGTCCGTGGATTCATGGGTTGTCTCCTTATCTGTACACGTCCATCCGCTCGATGCAATCTGAAACGAGACTCGTCCGACCAGGCAGCATGTTTCCAGTCATCAACAGTCCAATGTTGGTGTTGACGGTCCCAGGAGTGTCGTGCAGTCATCAAGGGTACACGAGTGGGCCTTTGGCCCTGAAAGCCCATATTGATGATGTTTCATTGAATGATTCGCATGCTGACACTCATTGATGGCCTGGCATTGAAATCTGCAGCAATTTGTGGAAGGATTGCACTTCTGTCATGTTGAACGATTCTCTTCAGTCTTCGTTGGTCCCGTTCTTGCAGGATATTTTTCCAGCCGCACCGATGTCGGAGATCTGATGTACCAGATTCCTGATACTCACGGTACACTCATGTAATGGTCCTACGGGAGAATCCCCACTTCGTCGCTACCTCGGAGATGCTATGTCGCATCGCTCGCGCGCCGACTGTAGCACCACGTTCAAATTCACTTTAATCTTGATAACCTACCATTATAGCAGCAGTAACCGATCTAAGAACTGCGTCAGACACTTGTTGTCTTATAGGGGCGTTGCCGACTACAGCGACGTATTCTGCCTGTTTACTTCTCTCTGCATTTGAACACGCATGTTTCTCTGGCGCTTCAGTGTAGGCAACAGTGCAGTACAGAAGGCCCCGAAAGAAATGACTGATCACCGCGATTCAGGGCCGTGGTCATTAATAAGATGTTTGATCAACAAAGATGGCAATGCGTGGTCTGCAACGTGCTCCCATATCGGCCCCAAGGTTGCTAAGGAGTTTGTTGCAGAGCATTACATTCTTCCACCCGCGCGCTTGACAACTGCCGGGTGGTCGTCAGTGCTGGTGCACGTGAACGTACTTCAATATGTCTTCCCAACTCATCACACACGTATTCGATGGGATTAAATCGGGAGAACGGGCAGGCCAGTCCAGCCGCCGAATGAACTCTCGTTCGAAGAGCCCGACCACTTGCTCTGTTCGATGCTATCGCGCATTGTCATCCATAAAAATGAGCCGAAAGCACGCCTCAAAAGTCGTCACAGAGAAGGAGTGCAATTGACAAAAGTTTTCTAACAAGGGAACCTCCCCATCGCACCCCCCTCAGATTTAGTTATAAGTTGCCACAGTGGATAGACCTTGAAAAACTGAACATAGATCAATCGAGAAAACAGGAAAAAGTTGTGTGGAACTATGAAAAAATAAGCAAAATATACAAACTGATTAGTCCATGCACAACATAGGCAACATCAAGGTTACAAAGAACCCTGGAGCGCCGTGGTCCCGTGGTTAGCGTGAGCAGCTGCGGAACGAGAGGTTCTTGGTTCAAGTCTTCCTTCGAGCGAAAATTTTAATTTTTTATTTTCAGACAATTATCAAAGTTCAGGCACTCACACATAATCAACTTCGTTCTCCAAAATTCCAGGACATGTTCAGATTTGCTTGGACATATGTAGGATTTGACGATCTACACTCGGAAAAATTTGAAAACGTGAAAACATATGTTTTGACAGAGCACAGGGAAAAGTGTGCGACTGTGAGACTTTTGGATTAATTTGTTGCAGTTTATGTGACAAACTCATATGTTTTCATGACTTTTTCGGGAGTAATTATCACATCCACAAGAAAACATAAACAAGGTAGAAGAATCTTTTTACCCACTCGCCTAGTGTACAAGTTAGGTGGGTCGACAACATATTCCTGTCATGTGACGCACATGCCGTCACCAGTGTCGTATAGAATATATCAGACGTGTTTTCCTGTGGAGGAATCGGTTGACCTATGACCTTGCGATCAAATGTTTTCGGTTCCCATTGGAGAGGCACGTCCTTTCGTCTACGAATCGCACGGTTTTGCGGTGCGGTCGCTAAACACAGACACTAAACTTATTACAGTGAACAGAGACGTCAATGAACGAACGGACAGGTCATAACTATGCGAAAATAAAGAAAAATTTTTTCGCTCGTGGGGAGATTTGAACTAAGGACCTCACGTTCCGCAGCTGCTCACGCTGACCACGAGACCACGGCGCTCCTGAGTTCGCACTGTCCTTGATGTTGCTTATCTTCGCGTGGACTACTCGGTTTGTATATTTTGCTTATTTTTTTCATAGTTCCACACAACTTCTTCCTGTTCTCTCGATTGATCTGTGTTCAGTTTTTCAAGGCCTATCAACTGTGCCAATACATAACTAAATCTGAGGGGGGTGCGATGGGGAGGTTCCCTTGTAAGTATCGTATCGCGTCATAATGTAAAACACAACACTGGATATGCCATCATATCGGCCACGGTTACAGCATCTACTGATCAGTAGAGTCAGAAGGAGGTCATTGTAGCCGTGGCCGAAACGTTGGTTTCTCCTGTATAGTTTTTTACATTATGGTGCAGCACGATACTCAGAAAACTTTTATCTCAGATGACTGGAAGCCTATTAGATTATGCACGGTTTTCGGAAATTCTCGCTACAAACTTCTAGGGCCTTTAGAGTGGAGTGAGTAGATGTTATTTTGAATTCGAACCCATGTACGGAAACATGCCATTCACGTACCATTTACATGCAAGAGCCATGGCTGGCTCGCTTTGATGCTGTTTGCTCTTTGTCGCAGACGAGTGGGTCTTATTTCTCCCTGAGTTACTACCATAACGAGTTGTTGACTTGCCTCCATCAGTGGTAGCAGCAGCACTTATCGATACTAGTACTGCTGTACCATCTTTGGTGTGACCGCTATATTTGTGTGTGTGTGTGTGTGTGTGTGTGTGTGTGTGTGTGTGTGTGTGTGTGTGTGTGTGTGTGTGTGTGTGGCAGTCGGTCGGTTGGGACAGAGCAACGAGGAAGTCTCTGCGGCGCGTGGTCAGGCTGGGACTGCTGGCGGTGTGCACGTGCGGTCGGATTGTGAGGTGCTAGCTGCGAGAGCTACGAAGTTTGTTGCCCACCGAACCTGGACACTGAAGTTGAGTCATCAGTTAACCTGCTATGAAACCTCAACTGCTGTGACATCTCTTCGTTCATTGTCGGTTGTCGCTTCCTCGGCCGTTCCGGCTAGCTATGGTGTGTTGGAGATGGCGAAATTTTGCAGCTGTCTTCCTGTGTGCTTTTTAACTATTAAATTGGTTGTTATTTATCAGCAAATTGCACCAGCGGTATTTTCTACCTTGTGGCCGTTAACGCCCCAGTTATCTGCCCTGGTCGTTAGCGTGGTTTTCCGGCAGTGTGTTTTTCTCGCCGTGTTGATGCTGTCCGGCGCGGCGCGTAGTTCGACAGCCTTTTAGTTGTTTGTTCATTTTTTTTGTTAAGTGTGGTTATTGTGCCTTGGCTGTTTTTTTGACGCCAGTTTTGAAGATGAAGTGCGGCTGATATGTTCGTCCTCGGCTGATATTTTCCGTTGTCGTACAGTTGGTCGGGAGGAAGCGAATTGAGTAGGTCGTTGGTAGGTCCTTCAGCCGTCTCTGGGTCGGGTTGCCATCCGATTATTTAACCTTACTCTTGGCTGCCTGTCTCACGTCACCTTACGTTAGAGCTACCTCCTCAGGCCGACCCTTGGAACACTCCTGAGCACCACTGTTGTGTTGGTTTTAGATTGTGATTTTCATTTTAGTCTGATGTACTGTGCGAGGCTTTTAGACGAGTTTTTATTACGTGAAATATATGTAAGACAAGGCCTTCAGCCATCTTAAATTAAAATTGTAAAACTGATTTGTTTAAAACTATTTTTTAAAATATTGTGCTACCTCAAATTCTAGTTATCCTGGCCCTAAGCCCTGAGTTGTTCAATGTCTTGTGTTTGGCCTTCAGCCGAGTATTTAGTGAATTTTTTTTAACTAAGGCCTTCTGTCGCGTGTATTCTTTAAAGCAATTATTATAACTTGTGTTCAGGCCTTCAGCCGTTCTCGTTTTTGGTATGGTATCGCAAGTTTTCTTAACTGCTTCTTCAGCCGTACTGTTTTAGTTTGATCCTTTTAAGGCAATGTGTAATTGAGTGGTTCATAGGAAAATAAAAGTGCAACTAATAGTAACTGATTACGTACCCCTCCACAACCATAACCTAATCAGCTCTGTCCTGCGAAATCAGATTTCAGAGCAAAACCCATTTCGAAACATGTTACAAGTAACTGATTAGTTGTGACGAATTGCATGTTTTACAATTCCACTCATTAATCGCCAAAGAAATTGCTCGTGTACGCGTTGACGGGTTCTCTTCACCGTGATGCAGTACGGCCTCTTCCTGATCGGGTGTGCGGCGTCTCCTTGGAGTATCACAGTCACAGCTGCTGAAGGTAAGATACTCCTTCTCGAAAACGTTGCGTTTAATTGTGGTACGCGATGGAATCGGACGTATTGGAGAACGATCCTGACAAAGGCGATGAGCACCTGTTTCGTTACCGTGAGCTCCGCCATTCGGAAGGATCATGTCGGTGTATTATGCAAACGTGTACCCAATCACGTTGCCCTTAACACTCACAGACACGTGACTGAGGCTCGAACCAAGTCAGAGGGGTAGGATAGACGCCAAATAACATCAGCCGATCTTACGTAACCACCTTCTCATCCCACCATGACTAACCTGTTGCATACCTACCTAACAAACATGTTTTCAAACGGCTGCAGCACGGAAACGAGAATCACTCCACCCTACAAGTCCTAAAAGCTAGTAATGGGAATTTCCAAACACCCCGCAAAAGAAGTACAGTGTCACACTAACGTTGACAGTTGAGGACCACGGTCAAACATCTGGATGTCAGTACGCTCGTGTAACTTTATGCATCGCCATACCGTAACACCTGGACTTCAATAAACGATAATTTTCGACAATGCCAACGTACCCTAAAATATATGGCGAGAGGTGGGATTACATAATGCACCCAGGAACGCTCTCCTTCAGGAGCCATGGTGCTAATACTGTGTAAACCATCAGTAACCTTGTTAATGGACTCAGGTTAGCGAGTAATAGTGTACACATTTTTCCTCATGCATGCCGTATACGGCTGGAAACGGTCATTGATTCCGAAAGCCCACAGAGCTATCGGATTACGGAGGATGTTGTTTACTGTGTTTCAGCCGCTGCTCCAAACAGTCCCAGACATTTGAGATTATCATTCGGCGATTTAGCAAGCCAGTCATGGTGGGACATAGTGCTGGGCTGTGCAGTCCTGCAGACACAGAAGTGTTCTAAAAGAGGACGGACAAGCGTAGTGTAGGCAGTCTCCTTAGTAAGTCTGTTACATTTTCTAAGTGTCCTGCCAATAAAATGAAATCTTTGGTTAGCCTTCCCCACAACATTATCTATGTGTTCCTTCCAATTCAAGTTGTTCGTAATTGTAATACCTAGGTATTTAGTTGAAATTACGGCTTTTAGATTAGACGGATTTATCGTGTAACCGAAGGTTCACGAGTTCCTTTTCGCACTCATGTGGATGACCTCACACTCATCGTTATTTAGGGTCAACTGCCACTTTTCACACCATTCAGATATCTTTTCTAAATCGTTTTGCAGTTTCTTTTGATCTTCTGATGACTTTATTAGTCGATAAACGACAGCGTCATCTGCGAAGTAACTAAGACGGCTGTCCAGATTGTCTCCCAAATCGTTTATATAGATAAGGAACAGAAAAGAGCCTATAACACTACCTTGGGTATCGTCAGAAATCACTTCTGTTTTACTTCTTGAGCTACATTTACTTTTACCCTAACAAAATAATAGTCAAATCACATGAAAAGTTTAAGAAAATTTTATTTAAACTGATTATACACATACACAAGAAAATGCCATCTTATGATATGAAAAGAAACGTGTAAAATAAGATGATGCAGACGCGCGTGCTACATAGGAAAGTACAACTACTAGATAACTCGATTCAGCCGAGTAGACTGACGAAAGAAACGAACGAATAGCGTGCGGGCTGACTGGCGGGGGCGCCCCCTTCGTATGTATCCGCCACTGGTGGACACACTCCATATTAATGTCAACTGACAAGTTCCCGGATACTTTTGACCGAACAGAGTATTTGCAAGCAAGGATGGGGTGGACACACACACACACACACACACACACACACACACACACACACACAAAGAGCTCCATGTTCCCTCAAAACGCTCCCCCCACTAATGGGAGAGCTGCAGTTACCGCATGGCAGTTCAGCCACTTAGCTGAATCCTCCAATTTGCGTCGCTAATGCCCGGCCCCGGCCCCGGCCCCTCCAGGCAGGAGTCAGGAAGACTTGGATACAGCGAGGAGCAGTTCGCCGCGAGCGAGTGTCGTTCCGAGAACTTCTGCCGACGCACAACTTGCCGCTCAGATTTCTTCTCGCGCGGCTGCAGCCATAAAACTCGGAGACGAGACACGGTTCTTGACACTCTATTTTATGCCGGCACCCTGCCAGACAATGTCGAACTTTTAACTGCCGTCAGAAGCTCCTGCCGTGTTACACTGCTTCACGTCTCCTTCCCTTAGTGACAATCCCACACATTCTCTCTCTCTCTCTCTCTCTCTCTCTCTCTCTCTCTCTCTCTCTCTCTCTCTCAAAGGTTCAAAGGTTTAAACTTCCCCATAACAAGCACTTGTTTGTTCTAAGGCCGTACATAGCACAACACCCTTACAGTAATACTACCTGATGCACAGACAATGAATTACAGGTATAATTACAATAAATTATAAGTACTTATCCTGAGAAAGGACGGAATTGATAATCAAGGGGACGGCCGCTGTGGCCGAGCGATTCTAGCCGCTTCAGTCCGGAACCACGCGGCTGCTACGGTCGCAGATTCGAATCCTGCCTCGGGCATGGATGTGTGTTATGTCCCTAGGTTAGTTAGGTTTAAGTAGTTCTAAGTCTAGGGGACTGAGGACCGCAGATGTAAAATCCCATAGTGCTTAGAGCCATTTGAACCAGTTTTGATAATCAAGGGGCGTGCATATGGGGCTGGCAATGGTGATGGGAGGAAGAAGAGGAACTGGAGGTGTTTCAGTGCAGTAAGCAGACTGAGAAGGGTGTAGGTTGCGTTAGTTGGGCAGATAGGAAGAGACCTGCATAGAATAAACCAGCGTCAAGAGCTACAAAGTCATATGGCGTTCGAAACGCCACGGACATTCTGTATTTTGAAGCGGCGAGAAATCCAAGAGCTGAACTAATACATTTAATTAATTATAATCAATGGAGTTTTCATTAAAGGTGGTGAGCTACATGTTACCTGGGAAATTGACCTCTGCCTACTCAAGGTATTACCTGTTTCAATAGACTCGTTTATACCTTTTGGATATACCTCTTGGATGTACTCAGAAATGTCAAAATTCACTGATAATACATTTTCCTTGAGCATCTGACAAATCTTAGATCAGCTGCATTTTCAGTAAGATTGACTGCTACTTGTTTTTACTTCCATACTTCTGCCATCTTCTCGCATTGTAAATAGATGATCATTTACGTACACTAGAAAAAACGTAATTCTTGAGGGTATTTTTGTTCTGTCGTTAGAACTACAAAAATACGTGTTTTTTTTTTCACCAGACGTGTTTCGCTTTATTGATGTCAAGCATCATCAGTAGCCTGTAATTAAGTTATTTACATTTTGATTTGCTTTAAGATGGAAAAAACAGTCCGTTCGACCATGAAGCAAATCAAAATGTAAATAACTTAATTACAGACCACTGATGATGCTTTACGTTAATAAAGCGGAACGCGTTTGGTGCAGAAAAAAAACGCATTTTTGTAGTTGCAGTGACAGATCAAAAATACCCTAAAAAACTGTAAGGCAACTACGGATAACATGGTCACACAAATGAAGGAAAAAAATGTAGGATCCAAAACAGAACCGTGTGGTATACAAGGTCCGGCTGCATTAAATTTATAATGCCTGTCACATGTGATCGACATGGAGCTGATACAAATTATTACTCGATGTCCGCCCATTTCCTGCTCTAGTTGCTTTTCCGCTCTATTTAGCGGTCAGCTATAGAAATCCTATGGGTCACTTATGCCCCATTACACTTTGCAGATGTCTCAAACCCCATTTTCGCGCTGAAAGTTGCACTTTTACCCATATATCAAAATGGTTCAAATGGCTCTGAGCACTATGGGACTTAATATCTGAGGTCATCAGTCCCCTAGAACTTAGAACTAATTGAACCTAACTAACCTAAGGACATCACACATATCCATGCCCGAGGCAAGATTCGAACCTGCGACCGTAGCGGCCGCTCGGCTCCAGACTGCAGCGCCCATATATCAAACACAATTTTATTGCAGATATACGAGAGTGGTTTGAAAAGTCCGCGACATCACCACCAGGTGTCAGCGCTAGCGCATCTAAATTTGCCACTAATAGTAGGTCATTCTTCATGAATAAACAAGTGATGCGTAAGTGCACTGGGTAAAGATCTGTAGCTGTGCCCTTTTAGTGATTTGTGAAGATGGGAAAAATACGGTTCGAGCAGTGATTAAGTAATCTGTAGAGATAGATATGAAAGGCAAGGAAATCCATGCTGTTTTTCTGAATATTCAACAGGTGTCAAGTGGACAAACGACAGACTGGCTGATGATCAGCATAGTGGTGGTCGACCAAGATATGCCACTACCCCAGAAATTATTGCGAAAGTGCATAAAATGGGCTTGCAGGATCGCCGACTGAAAGTGCGAGAAATTGGTGAAGCTATAGGGAAATCATCTGAACGGGTATATAACATTTCACGCGTGGGATTCGATACGAGAAAATTATCTGCTAGATAGGTCCCCCATTCTTAATGCAGGATCAGAAACGCATCACAATGTAAATGTCCGAACAACGTTTGACTCGCCTTCAGAGCAACCAACAAGACTCTACGCCAGTTTCTGTTAACAGGTGGAACATGGGTCTGCTACTATATCTCAGAGACAGTCAAAACAGTGGAAAATATGTTGTTTCACCAACACCACGGAAAGCAAAGGCAATGCCGCCGGCAATTGCGTCACTTTTGTGGGATGCAAAAGGGAGTGTGCTGATAGAGTATCTTTCCACTGGTAAAATAATTACGGGACAATAGTATATTAATCCCCCTGGACCATTTACAGCGAAAGATATGCGAAAGAAGGTTTGACAAGGGCGGAAGTCATTTTTCATCAAGACAATGCGCACCAACACAAGAGGCTGAAAAATAAGCGAAGATACGAGTTTTTGTCGCATACGCCTTATTCACCTGGTTTGGATCCTTCAGACTTTAATCTCTTCTCAAAGTTCAAAAATTTCCTCTGTGGACGGAGATTCCTAAACGAAGAACTGATAGCCGAAGATGACGGGTATTTTTCAAACCTGGAGGAATCTCATTTTCGCGGTGGAATCAAGGCAGTGGAACACCGCTGGATGAAGTAAATTAGTTCACATTGGGCTATATTTGAAATACAGTAAAAGCTTCACTGAGGTAAGTCGTTCGTTTCTTTCTGGGTACTAGAGAATGTGGTGCGCGACTGCTCTGTCCAGAAGAAGAGAGCAGGATGAGGTGTCGCCTGGTGGAGGTGGAGGTGGGTGTGTGTGGGTGGGTGCGCCGCGCGCCCCTGACCTCTCCGCTGCGATGTCGGATCACGCGCCGTTTTCTGCTGTCTCCCCGCTAAACCCTCTTAAAGAACTCGTTATCGCCCAACGCCTACACACTCTTTGACGGTCCTCTTATTTCAGGCCCTATTTATTTGAAATTTCCTGCATTATATTTGGACGCTACATGTAAACTGAATAACCTGTGTTGTGCGACTGGATTCGTGATTTCCTGGCAGAAAGGTCACAGTTCGTAGTAATAGACGGAAAGTCATCGAGTAAAACAGAAAAATGGTTCAAATGGCTCTGAGCTCTATGGGACTCAACTGCTGAGGTCATTAGTCCCCTAGAACTTAGAACTAGTTAAACCTAACTAACCTAAAGACATCACAAACATCCATGCCCGAGGCAGGATTCGAACCTGCGACCGTAGCGGTCTTGCGGTTCCGGACTGCAGCGCCTTTAACCGCACGGCCACTTCGGCCGGCTAGTAAAACAGAAGTAATATCCGGCGTTCCCTAAGGAAGTGTTATAGGCCCTCTATTGTTCCTGATCTATATTAACGACATACGAGACAATCTGAGTAGCCGTCTTAGACTATTCGCAGATGATGCTGTCATTTACCGTCTTGTAAAGTCATCAGATGATCAAAACGAGTTGCAAAATGATTTAGATAAGATGTCCGTATGGCGCGATAAGTGGCAATTGACCCTGAATAAAGAAAGTGTGAAGTTATTCACATGAGTACTAAGAGAAATCAGCTAGATTTCGATTACGCGGTAAGTCACACAAATCTGGGGGCTGTAAATTCAACGAAATACTTAGGGAGTACAATTACAAATGACCTAAATTGGAAAGAACACATAGATAATATTGTGCGCAGAGCAAACCAAAGACTGCAATTCACTGGCAGAACACTTTGAAAGTTCAACAGGTCTACCAAAGAGACTGCTTACACTACGCTTGTCCGCCCTATTCTGGAGTATTGCTGTGCGGTGTGGGATCCGCATCAGGTGGGACTGACGGATGACATCGAAAAAGTTCAAAGAAGGGCGGCTCGTTTTGTACTATCGCGAAATAGGGGAGATAGTGTCACAGACATGATACGCGACTTGGAGAGGCAATCATTAAAACAAAGGCGTTTTTCGTTGCGACGGGATCTTCTCATGAAATTTCGATCACCAGTTTTCTCCTCCGATTGCGAAAACATTCTGTTGCCACCCTCCTACATAGGGAGAAATGATCATCACGATAAAATAAGAGAAATCAGGGCTCGCACAGAAAAATATAAGTGCTCGTTTTTCCCGCGTGCCGTTCGAGATTGAAACGGTGGAGAGACAGATTTAAGGTGGTTCACTGAACCTTCTGCCAGGCACTTTATTGTGAATAGCATTGTAATCACGTAGATGTAGCTAGCATCGTGAGCAGCAATAGAGAGTGCCACTACAACGCCTAGGAAGGCGATTCCCACGCTCTGAAAGTAGCCAGCGAGTATAGTCGCGCGTTACACCGCTGTAGATGCAGTGCTGGTGTGAGCCTGATCGATAAGCGAGAGCGTATCTAGCTGGGCAGTTGCAGACACCGGAGACAACGACATGTTCATGCGAGAAACAGGTACTTTTTCTGTATCAAATACTGATCTCTACGGTCCACTTTTAAAGTAATAAATGCTAAGGGCAGTCTGAGAGTTCTCAAAGCTCATCTACTAGTATCACACTATGTAGTGCAGGGGTTCCCAACAAAACTTTCTCGAGGACTCCCTCATCGAGCATGATTGGTACCTTGTCATATCACAGAATTAAGTACCTAAAAAAGCGAAATTAAGAGTCTTTTTATACGTTTTCTATTTTTGCTACTTAGAAAAAACATTGACATATTCATTATTGAAAAAATATTAAGCTTAAACTTTTCCAATTTAGCCATCATTGTTAAATTTTTGACTATTGCTCAAAATCTTTGTCTTCAAATCAGGGTGTTTAGTATAACAAATGCAGTATCTTCATCTGTCGGCCTCTCTCGTTTTAACGAACCACTTTTTAACCAACTGTCCATTTTTAACTATGCGAACTGTAGTTTTCCCAAAAAACGCTTTACGAACACTACTGTTTTAATACAGAATACTGAATACATAAACAATACGGTCTGTGAAAGCACTGCAAATTAACAATGGCCGATTGTCGTCTGAAATGCGAGTTTCTGTGTAAAGTGACTGTCAGTTGTCAGCTGCAAAGAGGCAGCGCGCGTAGTCTAACGGCATACAGCAGAACTATTTGCATCTGTCTAATTCTAGTTTTGCGCTAGAGTGTGCTAGTGTCAGTTGGCTGTATGAAGACGCTACACGCAGAAGTTAGCGTTCGCTAAAGCTCTGCTCATGTAGGAAGCGGCCACTGGCATAGCTCGCGGACCCCTGGGGGACCGCGGACCACCTGTTGGGAACCACTGATGTAGTGTAACTGGAACGAGAAACAAATGACGGTGGAGACGCTACCGAGAAATTGCGAATCCTTTCGATGTCGTACGAAGTCAACTTGTGGTTCGTGTTCGACGTCAAGTCAGTCAGTATGCGTTAGAACGTACTCCTGGTCTGAACCCCGTGTCAGTCATGCTTCAGCCTTTCTGAATTATACGTAACTGTGTGTGTTAAGGTGAGTAACTGTGTACTATTTTACGGAGTTTATCAACAAACGCACCGTATGTCATCCCGAACTATCCTTAGTGCACAACATTATTTTACAAAGGAGTTATTCAGTAATATAAAAGGCTAGTGTTAATTCATTTCTCTCTCTCTCTCTCTCTCTCTCTCTCTCTCTCTCTCTCTGTCATTGCACACACTACACATTCACTGTTTCGTAATGTAGTACAACACATTCACCATCTCATGTCAGAGTCATAGCGACGCTGTCTGCTTCCGTTTTCCTTACTGCAACTTTCCATTTGCGAGCCTGAAAAAGTCGAGTCAGCATACCTCTGTCACCAGGGAGACACTCAGCTCAGAAAGAGGACGAAATGTTAGTGTTTTACACTGTATAACTTTCGGAGTAAGCTTTTCTAGAAAAGCAAAAAAGAAGAAAAAAAGGTGTGGAAGTGGTAAATGTAACGATGTATTTTTTCATCATCGTCATTACTATTTACGTGTTACATTTTTCACCAAACCACTAGTGTGTGTTCTTTAAGTAATCCTTTAATGTATAGAATGTATTGCTTAAAAAGTACTTTTTATTACCTTTTTAAATAAGTGTGTTTTAGTGTATAATCCCCTTCAGCAATTTATTGTGCAGTTTTATTCGTCGGGAGAAAATGCTGTTTCAGATTTTACGCTCATTCTTTCTTGGTAAATGTAAGTTCTGTCTATTCTGCCGGACAGAGCTGTTCGTGCAGTAATTATCACCGTTGATGTGTAGTACAACTGACTGATAAATGTACTCACATCGTGTAGTTAAAATCGTGTTTTGATCAGATCTTTACAGTGAGCTCGACTATTATTTTTGGTTCTTATGGCCCTTTTCTGTAATTTGGAAGCTCTGTTCCTATTTCGTGCATTTGTTCCTCGGAAAAAATTCCATAGCTAAGAACTAAGTGTACATATGAATAGTATCTAAGTAAAAGACACTCGCTGTTTCACACTGATGAATCGGCTGCAAGCGCATAGCATGCTGATGACATTCTGTTTGCGAGTATGTGTATGCGGTCGCTACACTCCACCTGAGGACCAATATTTATTCCTTCTCTTGTTCTACAATCCGTGAAGGTTTTCCTTCTTAATGAATTTACGGAACACGATGCACTACCACCACTATAACGATGGTGGTAATAATGAATACTACAATCACTCTATCAGCATTACTAAAAAATAAAAAAATAACACTGATGTGAACAACATACGTCTAGATTTACGGTAGCACCAGAAGTGGTTACGAAGAAAATCACGAGACATGTTACGAGGCAGTTAACCAGTAGAAATACAAAAGGAAGGGGAGAAATTACTGTCTCGTGGAATGAATGATATTAAGAAAAGTGAGTTTAGAGATGGGGAAAAAACAAGTAATGAGGCAAAACCCGTTCCGTGTGGGCGTGGTCGCTACCGCACCCCAGTGCAGTGGTACTCAACTAGGAGGTAGCCTGTCCGAATCCTATTGGTAGCAATGGGAAGTATTGTGGTGCCTTCAACTTCTCTATAGAGCTTCAAGGGTGAGGGCATGTGACACGACTGATGGTGAAGGCGGAACTCCTTCATCTGACTCAAACACTTTGAATACAATGAGCCTAAGCAAAAGATGAAGCAAGATAGGTTACAGCTTCCAGAATGAATCTTTCACAATGTAGCGATTGTGCAATGTTTTGAAACTTCCGGGCAGGCAAAGAATATGGAAACTGCAAGAAGGCAAGTTGCTGAATAAACAAATGACGGATATTTGCGACCAGAAGAGTACCCAGAGTCATAAATTCTATGAGTATTTTTCGTCTCATTCACGGAGCTACATGGGGCCGCGTCACGGTCGTGGCCACAATCCACGCAATATAAGCCAAGTGTGGCGTGCGAAACAAATTCCGCGATCTACTTTTCCGTATGTCTACTAAGAGACGTTTAATTGGCAGAACCGAATCAATTAACTACAACGCTACACTTCACAAAACCAACTTACACAGAGTCGTCAGCCCCGTTTTGACTGGTGCATCGGGATGTAGCTTGTCACAGCTGTACAACCCCTGTTGCTACCTCCCGGCATTTGGAAATGCTAGCAGATGCGACCAATGGACTGGAAAACGTACTTCTCTGAGACAGTCAATTAATGGCCGTCAGTTGGTCAATAACAACGTACCCAAAAAATAGCCATAAGGACAAAACAGGTTAACTGTTCAAAATCAAATGGGAAAAAGTCACACAAGAACTCAGAACTTTGAATTACCAAGCAAACAAACTATATTTATTGGCTTCAGTTGGGTGTCGCCACGTTGATAACTTTTATCAAACACCAACACCTCTAGTTAGCTACTGGTTCCACGGTCTCATAAGAGATCTGTGCCTACTTATCATGTGCACAATAGCTTAACTGCTACACTCAGCTTGATGTTCGGGGAATTACCGATGTGAACCCTGCTACCATGCACGAGAATGCATTTTGCGAAGTCTTTCAGGCTTTTCGTACTGGAAAAAATAACGGTAAGGATCACTAAAGATCACTCATTTCGCATTGTCATACACAACACTCTTAAAGCGTTACGTACACCCGCGGGGCCTACGACAGAACACCTACACGCAGCAGGGCAGCTAGGAGAGTACCCAACAAACCCACAAAACTGGTTAAGCATTCCAGTCTTTCAGTCCCTCAGCGTTAGCAACAGTATGCAGTCACTTTTATTGGTCATTTCCTGACCCCATTAACAAAACTCCTTTGAAAAGTACTGCTTGCTTTCTTGCTTTTTCAGAAAGCCACTAACCTTTATGCTGTCACAGTAGATTTCAACCAACCGCCGGCCAGTGTGGCCGAGCGGTTCTAGGCGCTTCAGTCTGGAACCGCGCTCCCTCTACGATCGCAGGTTCGAATCCTGCCTCGGGCATGGATGTTTGTGATGTCCTTAGGTTGGTTAGTTTTAAGTAGTTCTAAGTCTAGGGGACTGATGACCTCAGATGTTAAGTGCCATAGTGCTTAGAGCCATTTGAACACAATACGCGTCATCCTAACAAAGTAATTTTTCTCCGCGGGTACCATCTTACGAGAGGCGGGGATCGTTCACGCCACAGAGACCCGGCCAATGTTAGCGCGAAAGACATGTCGGAACACCAGACTTCCAGGAGATGGTGTTGGATCGTGTGGTTGACCGCCCAGCAATAACCACCCGCCAATATGACCGTGAAATGCACACTTTGAAAGATACAGTGTGGAGAGTACTTGTGGAACAGGCATCATACCTCTATCATAAAGAAAGAGAGCATTTACTGGGTCCAACGGATTTTGACCCCACGTTCACTTCTGCCGATGGATTATCCACCGCAGTGCCGAACCTTGTACTGTTTGTAGTGTTCACAGATGAGGCCTGATTCACCCGTGGTGATGTTTTCAACAGCCACAACAGCTATGTCTGAAGTGAGGACAATCCCCAGGCCACCCACATGGGTGACCATCAGCAACGCTCCTCTGGCAACATATGGACGGGTACTGGCCAAGATCACCTAATAAGACCGTTTTTGATGCATCCTCGTTTGACTGACCCACGTTACTTGCTGTTCGCGCGCGAGATGTACTGCCGCAGTTCTTGGAGATTGTACTCCTCCTCTTCTGCGAAAGGATGTGGTTTCAACACGACGGTGCGTCAGCCACTTCGATGTTAGTATCAGCGAGCACCTGAACAACATATACCCTCATCGCTGGGTTGGAAGGGGAGATCGTATACCATGGCCAGCGAGATCGCCGAACTCGCACCTCTTGACTTTTTTCCTTTGGGGTTACGTCAAGACGTTGGTGTAGAGGACCTGCTAGCTCGTATCCAGACACCGTGTATCTTTGAGAGAGTGCGACAGACCTTCATGCGCCGTTGCCATGCCACAATTACTACGACCTACGTTGTTATGCGGTGCACCCTGTGTATGTCCGTAACACAAGAAATATGCATTTGTGACCATTCGTTCCCATCTCAAAATAATCGGTTGTCGACCCACTATACCCTCTTTCAGTTTGATCCGAAAGGTTTGATACCCTCTATTACAGAGGCAGTAAGCAAATACAGAGTGGTGCACGAAATGTGTTACCATTTTGTTTTTGAATATAAACTTTATTGTCTATACAATCTAAAAGGAACATATATTACAATGAAGAGCCGTCCATGGAGATTTGTTCTAACTCAGCACATGCTCAATATGTCCATTTCGTTTCCTAACTTCCTTCAAACAAACACTGAAGTTAGTGATTACCCTGCGGCACATGTCTTCCGTAATTTCACTACAAGCTTGAAGAATAAGTCTTCTGAGTTCCATTAAATCACGTGGACGTTTCGGCAAAATTTTTTCCTTTAGGTACCCCCCAAGAAAAAAAGTCACATGGATTAAGGTCTGGACTATTGGGGGGCCAATTTTGTCCGTCATTGAAGTGACCTGGAAACCTGAGTGTAAAAACTCCAACACAGTGTTTTCAATATGTGGCCTTGCTCCATCTTGCATATTCCCAGTTGCACTGCTGCCCTTCTACACGATTTCCCGGGACTTCAATGTACAGCAACTCGTAGCGCTTCAATATTCTCCGGCGAACAAACAGGCTTGGGCCGAGGTCGCTTCGCTTCCAATACTGTTCCTTCCTGTACAAATTTATCGTACAACCTGTGGATGGTCTTCTAGCAAGGGACACATCGTGTGTTACACTATTGTCAAAAACGCCTCTGAGTCACAACAAGGCTTTTCGTTTCATGAAAAAGTAACACAATTGCCGATCGTTGCTGTGTCGTCAGTCTTCCATTGTCAGCCATTGCTGCTTACTAGTCTCCTAGTGGCAGTATCGCGAATTACACGTCATTTCGTAACTCATTTGTTTTTCCAAGCTCTGCTGGTACTGCTGTAGAGATCCCAGCGGGATATCTAATGTGCGTCGTAAATTGTGAAAGAAACAATTGGTAACACATTTCGTGTGCCACCCTGTAATACAGAATTGAAACTGGCGCAAATGTGTGGCAGCCAGAGAGGCCGAAATGGGAGAGCAAAAGTGTCAGCAGCGAGGGGCCAGCAGCGTTTGCCTCATCGGGCGTGGAAAGCTGTGTCTGGAAGTGAGTGCTTAGTATCCGGGTCACTGTCGCATTGCTTTCGCGGCATGGCTGTCACGCTTGCTTTTACGGGGACATAAAAGGCATCCTTCAGTGCAGCCAACAGCCGGCGTTAAGCGTAATTCCTATCAGCGCGCGTTAAGAGCCCACTAAACTCGAACAAAATACTGCCGACCCCCGCAAATTACCTGAGCAGAGCCCGCGTCATGGTTAAAGCAGACGCGCAACCGATCTCACAGCCGCCACAAAAACTAAACGCCCTCCCGCCGCTTCTTTCGCCACGAAAGTGATTCGCCCGTCACCCCTATCACGCGTGGGCTCGCCAACTTCCCTTTCGCCAATGGGACTGGCGCCGTAAATAAACGACCGTCAACATTTGCAGCGTTTCATTTTCTCGTTGCCCAATATCCTGCTAGAAAGAATCCCATCCTACTCTCCATGACGTAACCTACGCCAATAATGAAAAAGGATTGGGCTAAAGGTTCTGCCCACACCATAGGTGTTGTTTCCGTGAATAAACAAGGGTAAATGTATTATTGTTAGAAGAGGAACCCCTACCACAAGGGACTAAGTCGTAAGTTAAGAATCGAAACACGAGTGTAATCAGTGCAATACATTTGTCACTCAAGTATTTTTTACGCGAGTTATGAACTTCGTTTGTCTTACGTGCTGTATAAAGCTTATCTAGCAAGTCTACAATAAATGTATCGACATTGATACTGGCAAGATATCGGTCCCAGGTATTCCAAGATTTACGAGAAAGTCATGCAGGAGACAGGCGACCGTTATTACAACACTCAGTAGTTCTCCATTCAGGCTGACTGGATCACAATCGTAAAAATCAATTATCAGGCAGCAAGTGATTTTACGGCTCGTACGACGCGTTTCGGAATTTATATATTAACAGATATACAAGAGCGATTACTGCATTTAGATTGGCGTTTTAAGGTGTGGGCCTGATATTTCACTTTTACGATTGCGACACAGTCAACCTGAATGCAGAACGACTGACTGTTTCCACTTTAAGTTTGACTTCGGATAACCAATCACGAAACTAATATTTTTCCCGTGTGACATAAATAGAAATTAACAATTTTCGGACATTTTCCTCACTTGTAATGTGAAACCTTGCTTCTTGGCAAATTTCATGATTCTAATCGGACGGGAAGTAACCTATACGTTTTGATATGTGTGTGTCTGCGAGTATTAACATGTGTGACATAAATGACTGTGTATTTTGATTGCATTGACTTACAAGTTTCTATGTTTTACACCGCTAAGGGAACGTAGATCTCAGTATGTGACATTGATTTCAATTTCATACGTGTACCAGTTCCTGAGAAAAAGGGTTTTTAATAGTCAGACAGACAACAAAGTGATCCTATAAGGGTTCCGTTTCTACCGATTAAGGTAGGGAACCCTAAAAATCACAAAAATTTCGTGTTTTGGGTCATCTGTGTCCGAAACCAGTGGATACCTCTTTCTTTAAAATGACTTAGAATTAAGCTAAGTATTTTTAGTTTTTTTTAATAAATTTATGCTGACTTACGTTTGTCGCGACATTGTCTCTGAAAAAATATGTATAATAGACTTTTTCAGTAACTTTTAGGATGATAAACTGAACAGCCACAGAAGCTGGCACAGCTGTCTAATATTGTGTAGGGCTCCCGCGACCACGCTCATGGACTCGACTAATGTCTGAAGTAGTGCTGGATGGAACTGACAATGAGTACTGAAGGGCTGTCCATAAATCCGTAAGAGTACGAGGCAGTGTAGATCTCTTCTGAACAACACGTTGCAAGGCATTCAAGATATTCTCAATAATCTTCATATATGGGGAGTCTGGGGGCCAGTGGAAATGTTTAATCTCAGAAGAGTGTTCCTGGAGCCACTCTGTAGAAATTCTGGACGTGTAGGGCGTCGCATGGTCCTGCTGAAACTGCCCAAGTCCGTCGGAATGTACAATGGACATGAATGGATTCAGGTAACCAGACATGATGCTTACATACGTGTCACCTGTCAGAGTCGTATTTAGACGTATCAGGGGTCCCATATCACTCCAACTGCACACGCCCCACACCGTTACAGAGCCTCTACCAGCTTGAACAGTCCCCTGCTGACATGCAGGGTCCATGGATTCATGGGTTGTCTCCCTACCTGTACGCGTCCATCTGTTCCATACAATGTGAAACGAGACTCGTCCGACCAGGCAGCATATTTCCTGTCATCAACAGTCCTTTGTCGGTGTTGACAGGCCCAGGCGAGGCGAGGCGTAACGTCTTGTGTCGTGCAGTCATCAAGGGTAGAGGAACTGAGCTATCGGCTCCGAAAGCCCATATCGATGAGGTTTCGTTACACATATCTTTGTATTTGAATACGCATGTCTATACTAGTTCCTTTGGCGCTTCAGAGTGTAACTGTGGTACTTGTTCCACCTCTTCAAGACAAACAGGAGTCCCAGACTCATCAGACAAGCTGGGTGGTTACACTTGGTTCAAAAGGCGAGTCTCAACAATTAAGTTAAATATTTGTTGTTGCTATGTGAACTATATTGTTAGGTCAGTGCAAACATTAACGATGATGCAATAAAGATTTTAAGAAGAAACACCCACTATGACACATAAGTACGAAAAAACAAGGCCTTTGATACAGTTAACTCAGAAAAACTGAAGTGGAACGAAGGTACTTAAAGACGCCTACACGAATACACAACAGTCAAGTCAGATATAAATGGAGAGCTGGCATCACCTTTCATCAATAACAGGGTCAAATAATGATGTAGCGTTTTGCAGACGCCCCAAGAAAGGAAAACCAGCTTTCTTGCGGGTACTATAAACGACAAAGAAAGTAATCTGGATTGTGTTTTAGATTGTGACGATGCCACAATTTTAACAGTGAAAGAGAATGGCTCGCAAAAAGGAATTTACCACCTAAGTAAATTAGCCGAATATTACGGTATGACTATGGTAACAGAAATCAATATTCACTGTAATTGTGTTCTCAACTATTTGAAGGTAATTACAGCTGACTGTGGTAGGATAAAATTCTCACTTGAGTTATAGATGCGACATCCCACCCACATTTCTATCCGAACATTGTAGCAGCCGAAAAACTTTGACAAGACATGGAATCCGTCTCTGAATTCGGCCAGCAACAAAACCCTGCGTATTTCACCAAAAACGTAAAACGCGATCGTCTGGCACTCTATCTGTGGATTTCCAACAGATAGGTTGCGTCGATTTCAGGTCCCTTATTTCGCACCATGAAGCCCAACGGTTTCAACTTACAACAGAGAATGGAAATCGGAGTCCTGGAGGAAGTAAAAAAAATAACCTGAAAGTGTGATGAAGACAGCGCACGCCCACTGCCGATCCCATAACTGCGTTGTCTCCGCTGCAACAAAAATGGCGGTGCGTATCTGCGCGAAACAAATTTCCGGATCGCATCGACAACGGGCGCACGTCTCTCTCTCTCTTCGTGGCGATTTTATTTCGTCCTCGTATATCGGGCACAGCAAGCAATTCTAATTTCGCAGCTAGTTTGAAATAATGTATGCGTTCCAATTAAAAAAAAAAACACGCTAGTCTGTACGCTGGCGATTCTATGGACGAGTAATTAAAAACAAGAGAAGCCCGCCACAGGCGTGTCTTTAACCGGGAACAGGATTCATTTCAGTGGCCGTTAATTTTCCGCGCGCCACTTTAAAGCTTTTCACGTCGCAGCTGGGCCGACGGATTATTTTTTAATTTCTCCCGTCCTCAAAGACACGCCGGGCTGGCGCGAAAATTTATGCTATCGCTACATTATGCTATCGGCGAGTATGCGCCTCACGAATTTATTAGCAAATAATGTTTCCATGTGAGAGATGTGTTAAAGGTTTGTCTGCTGATAAATGGAATATATTTCACGCCAGCGACGGAGTAATTTATAGAAGGTAATCAATTTCTGCTCCTCAGGTAGCAGGGTGTTTCTCAATTAAAATAACAATGAATTCTTTAAATTTCCCACCTAAATTCTATTAACGTAACGTTCTACTCGCTTACTCGCTTCAAATATCTGGAACAGGAAGTTCTCGTAGAACGTACACATCAACTATCTGCTGCAAGACTTTAAAGCATCTAGTTCACGATCGGAACGCTTAATGCCATTTTCGCTCGTTGTACAATAAGGTGACAAAACTCATGGGTACGTCCTAAAATCATGTCGGACCTCCTTTTGTCCAACGTAGTGCAGCAGTTCGACGTGGCGTGGACTCAGCAAGTCGTTGTAATAATTGCTTATGAAAAAACAGTCACGATCGCAAGATGTCACTAATTTAAAATGACAGATTTCAGCACATACAGTAGGCCATCTTCAGATTGTACCATCTCGTGGAGCTGGTGACGTGCTGAGCAGCAGAGTGATGTCAACCGGTCATTTTAAATAAATGGTATTTTGCGACCGTGAAGTCATATCACAAGTTAAGATCGCTGACATTCCCAACCCTGTTGCTTAAAATTAAATAGTTGTAAGTCATTTGCAGAGATAATAGGTCATGTTGCCTCTATAGTCGTCTATAATTGTGAAAGACTTGACGTACGATTTTGTGCACGAACTGACCTCTCGAATATGTCCCATAAATGTTCGAGAGGATTCACGACGGGCGATCTGGGTGGCCAAATCAGTCTCCCGAATTGTCCAGAATGTTCTTCAAACGAATCGCGAACAACTGTGACCCGGTGCCATGGCGTATCCAAAAAAATTCCATCGTTGTCTGAGAACAAGTTGCTCGTTAATGGCTGTAAATTGTCTCCAAGTAGCCGAACATGACCATTTCCAGTCAATGATCGGTTCAGTTGGTCCAGTGGATCCAGTCCACTCCATGTAAACACAGCTCACACCATTATGGAGCCACCACCAGCTTTCAGAGTGCCTTATTGACAAGTTGGGTCCATGGCTTCGTGGGATCTGCGCCACACTCTAACCCTACATCAGCTCTTACCAACTGAAATCAGGACTCATCTGACCAGGCAACTGTTTACCAGTTGTCTAGTTGTATATGGTCACGAGCCAGAAGAGGCGCTGCAGGCGATATTCTGCTGCTAGCAGAGGCCGTCGTCCTTTCTTGCAGAGGAGCTAGATAACCTCCAGGAGATATAAATGCTTTGGAAGAATATGTGAAGTGGAACTGAAATTAATTAGTGTTCAGACAAACATATCTTATGTAGGAGACATTGAACAAAATTTGCATGCAGAAGGATTGATGCTACGTGGATCAGTGTTAGATTCGGAATCACTTCCAGTGATTTGAGATGTGAAAACTGCCAAGCAGCACCATGGTCCAAAGTCTATGTTGAAATGTAGTCGACCCTTGAATTGGCTGTGTAAGTCGGTTTGAGGGTCGGAGGCTGACTTTTCCAATAGGACCGCACATTACTAAAGCACTGCATTATCTGGCAGGAACTTAGCTTAGAAGAAAACGAGTAACTGGAAACTACTTTCGTTAATGAAGGATGCACTCACCAAAACTAGCAGCAGGACTACTGCAACCAGGCAGGTAAATTTCTCTCAATGAAACAATGAGGAACAAGTTATGTATTCATTTCTTCATGTTGCTTTTTCGAAAGCGTAGTAGCTAGTCAATTATAGCACGTAGGTTAAGCAAAATAATTGGACTGTTCAGTAAATATTAGTGTCTCTCGCGCCAAGTGCCAGTTATCTTTTCCTTCACTGTTTCGTGTATGATAAGACCAAACTGAATGAAGGTAACGATGTTCTGCTCTCCTATAGGTGATAAAATCAATCTCGATGTTGGTAGCTGCTTTATTTTTTGACACAGCATTTCGTATGAGCGATTAGTGGAAAGGTGTTTAACGTCCCTAGCCTCTTTATTCTCATAGTCAACCCATTCTTGAAAACAGAACGGGCCAGCGATTTTGCGGCACTTGTACGGAGAGGGAATTTGTACAGAGCCCAGGATACTGTAGGTGGTGGACAGAGCGTTCCAGAAGTAGAATACACCGTCCTGTCTGCTGCTACCTGTGACGTATCTGGGGAAGCCCAAAGCCCATTTCCTGCACTAAGTTCCCTGTCCCCGCACCAGTTCCTAATGAGGGTGGCTTTGTATCAGAGTTCAGTATTGCAGTTGACCTCGTTCAATGTTTTACACCTGAGATAATGGAGTTCACAGAGGCCACCAAATGGAAGCCTTTACTGATTTACAGTGGGCATCAGTATATAGTGGACTGTACAAACAAACAAGAGTGATTTACTGGCATTGTGCAGACTTTAAAAAGAATAAACGCAATGGACGACTCTCCATGTTTGTATTCCAGAAGCAATGAAGTACGAAAACAGTTTGTCAGCGCAAAGCAGAGGGGGCGGTAAAAAGAAACAGACGCTACAGTCTCATCACTTTACTTTGAAGAAATAGGCTGCTCGTCAATCGTAGCTACGACTGAGTAACATCGTTACCATCACACAGTAGTGCGGAAACAATCTGTATATTGCTTTAGCGAAAATATATGGGAACAACACAAGACACAAACGATTCTGAAGGAATATTCTGCCAAGAAAATAATTTATAGATTAATGGTAACAGCAATTTTACCTTTGCGGATAACAGGGGACCTTCTGTCTGTGTTTTGAAAGCAATATATGAAGACTTTCCTACTGGCTTGCTAGGCCTAACGCAAGAAAGGATTTTGTATTGGGGTTGTCTCCTTAGCCTCTGGAGTTTCTCCTCCACGACAAGGCAGTGGTTCCATTCTCATTTAATCCCCAGAAAGGAGGGTTGCCTCATCTGCCAGCTATGCCGCTCCAAAGTCTTTCTTTTCCGCCGATGCTGCCATTGAAGTCTTCACCTGTAACCCCTGGGCATGGGTCCCTGCCTGAACTCAGCCATCCTATCACTCCGGCCTACTGAAGTGTAGGATGCCCAACCCCGCGACGTGGACGAGCCAGGCAGGAATTACCCCAGTGGAGATATAAGGACGGGGACCCTACCTCCCAGGAGCCGGGTTAATGATTGCGTGTGTGGTGCCACAATCAATTTCTACCAAGCAATAAAACACCTGATTTGGAATAAGAAAATTTCACCAAAAGCAAAACTCCTTATGTATAAGAGTTATTACTTCCTTATTGTCACCTATGGAGGAGAAACATGGACAATGACAGGAAGGACTGGAGCATACGGCAAGCAGGGGAAATGAAATTTCTCAGAGCAGCTAAGGGAAAAACAAGATGGACGAAGTAAGCAACATATTATCAGAAAGGACCTTAAAGAAGAAACTATGAGAGAAGAAATTGAAAAAAAAAGAGATTAAGGTGGTACGGGCATGTTAAGAGGATGTGTGGGCAGAGACTCCCCAAAAATTATGGAAGAAGTAAAGATGGATGGAAAAAGACCTAGAGGACGCTCAAGAACACGGTGGAAAACGGGAGTGAGAATACCTGTGGAAAGGAGAGGTGTGACCTGGCATCAAGTGGAAGAAGAAAAGTGGTGGGAAGACGGAGCCAAATGGAGAGGACTCGTCAGCACCCAGATCCGACAGTAGCTGGAGCGGGATCCGGATATAGATAGGATAACAGTGGACACTGATGTTTGCTAGCGAAAAGGAATAGGTTATTTATCAAAATGCGAAACATTCTTTGGGGATGGAACGTTCAAGAGTTTGAGCAAGTAGTTTGGACAGTTTTTTATACTCCACGCCGACCTTATAGTTATTGGGAGGAAACAAAAACCATTCCAGTTGTTTACACTTTAGTGTCAAATAAAAAACGAAAAACATATGAACGATTTTTTCTGTAAGTTATTGAAACTAATCTGCCTGGATGGAACCCTGGATCACTGATGATGGGCATCAAATTGACATCGTCCAAGCAGCTAACAGTTTGTTTCCTGGAACGCTGACTAATGGTTCCAATTACCACTTTAATCATGTTTGCAAAACCCAATGCAGTGTTGCAGCCCAGTTCCAGCCTGTAAGGAAACCGAGGTTATACGCTCACGTAAGAATATGTTCTGCTCTACCACACCTTCCTCTGAAAAAGCTGGGCGATTGTTGCCTGTGAACTGAGGAGAGGCACGCTTGAAAACCAAAAGCTTCAGGACTTTTGTGATTATTTTGTGGGCTAGTGGCTCGACAACGAACATTTGCCAAGAGAGATGTGGAATTGCAATGCAAGCCGCCATCGCACTGATAGTCTCTCAGAAGGATGGAACTCAAAAATGAATACATTAATGTCAGAAGTTCTTGCGAATGTTCAGTCATCAGTGCAAAATCTTCGACAAGATGCGAGGTACCACGGCCACCAGTTTGAGCTACTAATTTTGAACTTTGATGGGAAAAGAAGGAAAGAAAAGTCGCCAATGAAGACTGACGAAACGACTGCAAAGGCTTGAAAGAAACTCCAAACTGATGGGAACTTAGGATCATTTCTGAGTTGTGTGGCCTACGGGCAGAAGTTACGATGACGAAGAAAACGTCAGAATCACCGAAAAAATTTGTAAATATTGAGAAGTAGTTTAATGTAACCACTGGAAATCTTGTAAATAAATTTAATG
The DNA here is from genome assembly GCF_021461385.2 of Schistocerca piceifrons. Classification (NCBI taxonomy): domain Eukaryota; kingdom Metazoa; phylum Arthropoda; class Insecta; order Orthoptera; family Acrididae; genus Schistocerca; species Schistocerca piceifrons. The sequence continues at coordinate 1,093,377,542 of NC_060138.1, read as the reverse complement.
CGGGACGCAAAAGAGACGTGGTGTTCCCTTTAAACGAAACAAAATTGACTACATAAGTCTAGAAATGTGTAAAGTATTCCCCACTGAAGACTGACGCGATTATCTCAAACGCCAAGCGTTTTCAAGTGAATAATCGCAGCATTCGCCTTCAGAGGATATTGGAACAAAAATCTGTATAGGCGAACACCGAATACAGAATCTTTGCAGCGGAAACGTAGGCAAATGACATGCAATTAAATACCTATTTTCTCAAATGCTCTAAGTACTATGGGACTTAACATCTGAGGTCATCAGTCCCCTAGACTTGGAACTACTTAACCCAGCTAACGTAAGGACATTACACACATCCATGCCCGAGGCAGGATTCGAACCTGCGACCGTAGCAGCACCGCGGTTCCGGACTGAAGCGTCTAGAACCGCTCGGTCACAACGGCCAGCTCTATTTTCTCCCTACGTTAGAAGACGAGGAAACGAGCATAGAAATGGTGAAGACAAAATGAAACATCATAACGTGACGTCACGATTTGGCAACCCTTCGACATACCTTACAACTAATTTCAAGTAACATGTCGTAGACTACAGCAGGCCCGGCTAGGATGCGGGTAGCTACCAAGAGTGTACACGCTAGCTAGACGCCTGGGTTGTGAGCGTTCGCGGTAAAATGGGACAGTCAGATATCTTTAGTGTGCTGCCTTCAGAAGAGTGACCGTAATTATGTTAGGTGTACCCTTACAGCGCAGTGCTTAAGGGGACAATCCACCCAAAAATTTAATTTTTCTTCTAGTTTGGCAATAGCAACCACATTTTAAAATCGTTCCTATTATGTAAAGATGTAACAATATCCAAGTTTTGAAGTTCATAGCTTCATCGATTTTTCGAGTTTTGAGTGTTTAATATGATTTCAATGGTATCTTGAAAACCAAATTTTGGAATTCACACCATTATTTTCACATGCCAGATTTTGTATTTACGTTCACTAGACATAGTTCAACCGTTCTGTGCATTCATTTTATGAGAAATATTAGTAATTTATTTTCTATATTTATTTCAAATACCAGCCTTAATATTCGGTGCATCAATATGATGATAAAATGAACAAATTACATTTTCGATAATATTAAAGCATAGAAGTATGTACACACGTGAAGACTACTTCCTGCAAAAATTTCGTTGAGATTGATTAATATTTATGATGAAAAATTTGGCACTGAAATTAGAAAAACAAAATTATCATAAAATGTATTTCAACATTTTATCAAAAAATAAATGTTACTACAAAACACATACCCATTAATATTCACTGGCACCCTAACGTTTCCCTTCCTGCTCATATGATGCTGCTTGTAGTAATTTCAAGATCAGAGTTGCTTTTCTTGAATTTTCTGAATAAAAATCTACTCAAGTCTTCTTGAGGAGATGCAGTGGCCCTGATAACTAATTGTAAACAAGTAAAGTAATTGATTTCCAGCGATTAGCTGCCAATTGTTTCACTTCAGTTTTCCTGGAAATCTTGCAACTTGTTTATCCCAGTTTGAGTTTATGCCAAGTTTGGTGTGAAGATGGTTCTGTTTGATGGTGACTGAAATAAAAAATTATCTTTGCTATCTTCTGGTGCGCCACAACCCCTTACGCAGTCCGTATTTCAGACATTTCTTAGACGTACTTGTAATTCGAATACCGCGAAATCGTTTTGGGATCTAAGCGTAAACACACCAAAGATGTGAAGTATTCAATCTTTTTTTGAAAAGAATTGATTTTTTAGGGTGAAGTCTCCTCTTAAAATGGAGAGAAACTGTTTTTAAAAGGGATGAAAAGTAGCATGATGATCATATTAGGAATTTCAAAGCGGTATGCGATGGCGTACAATACGCTAGTGTTCTATTAACATGCTTCAAAACTTTTAACACAACGAAAAAATTCAGTTTACAAGAACATTGCAATAGATTCCATGCAAAAGATTATGGACACTTGGAAGGCGAACAGCGAGAAGCCGGTGGGGGAGGGGAATCAAATCAAGCTTTTAAGCGCTGTGACTGAAGAAATTATTCGTCATATGGGAGCAGAGAAATAAACATCTCAATAATTTCCCCAACATTTCCACTACGAAAATACATTTTTGTTTTCATGGAGAACACTCAACGAATGAATCTGCAGTTAGATCGATTTACCATAATGTTTTTCAGCTTGCAAATGGTCGCGCAGTTTCACTGATTTTCGGGTTATGTAGACAGTGCGGAAACTCAGCTACAGCTACAACTTCGACATTACCGTGCGATCTTTTGCAAGATTAGTTTCATAACAAAATTAGTCTCGCAGACTTTTGTTTCCTCAATGTAAGTTTTCACTTCATAAATCAGCACTACGATATCTTAGACTTACAAGTACTTCCTATTTTTTACGCAATGAAGAGAACGAAATCCACACACAGAAGCTCACTGGCAGACTTCACCTTAAGAGATTGCCTTCGAATCAGTGTTACTCGAAAAGTAGCACCAGACATTGATCACTTAGTTAAAATAAAAAGAAGTAATATTCATTGACAGTCTGTGGTTTTATGGCTAACGTTTAAATAAAATTGTAATGAAATGTAAACTTGTCAATTTAAATTTCGTCCTAAAACGACAATCATCATATGGCTGCAAGAGTCGCAAGAAATACCATGTTTCTTACCTAGCTGCCCCACGTTATTTGGCCGGCCGCGGTGGCCGTGCGGTACTAGGCGCTTCAGTCCGGAACCGCGTGACTGCTACGGTCGCAGGTTCGAATCCTGCCTCGGGCATGGGTGTGTGTGTATGTGATGTCCTTAGGTTAGTTAGGTTTAAGCAGTTCTAAGTCACTGATGACCTCAGATGCTAAGTCCCATAGTGCTCAGAGCCATTTGAACCAACCGACATTATTTGCAACATCAAAATATTAAGACAGATTGTATCGTTAATTCTCATTAATATGTCTTAAATCTGTTACGAAGCGCCTTAATGACGTATCTTGCAGCGATAAATGTTTATTGACTTCTGTGGGGGGATCGCGATCCGGTTTGAACGAGCGGCGCTACAGTCTGGAACCGCGCGACCGCTACGGTCGCAGGCTCGAATCCTGCCTCGGGCATGGATGTTTGTGATGTCTTTAGGTTAGTTAGGTTTAAGTAGTTATAAGTTACGTCTCATAGTGCTCAGAGCCATTTGAACCATTTTGAACGAGCGGCTCTGGTGAACTGTACCTGAGACAAGCTGGTTAGCCCAGCTAGAACCCCACGCTCTCTGCAAGTGTCACTCCGCGCAAGTGTTTCAACCCCGGACCAGCTCCAAACTGCTCACTCCTTTAGTGGCGTCATTCGATAATATTTTGGGTACCGCCACGCTTCCAAACTGAGGTGAGGCTATATGCGAGAACGCCGTAAATTATACACGCAAGCAGATTCGGGTATACGGAGGTCCCACGGACGGGTCACGAGTAGGCTTGGCCGGCAAGTCCGGAGAGGCCACAGGCCTCCACTTTATGGCCCGCTATAAAGCCGAGCGGCAACTCGATGGGAGGCCCGGCCGTCCGAGCGGTCGCACGCCTTCTGCAGGTCGATACCGTGAGGGGTCGATACAGTACAGGGTAGCGCAGGGGTTCCCCCACATCACTCACTTCATTACTTAGCAGGCAGGCAGAAATTCATGTCTTTCGCTTTACCTGTCGTACACTTCTTACCATGTTTCTTGGGGAGAAACCTTTTTTTAGTATCGTTTCATGCCAACTAAGGCCTACATCACGCGAACTAGTTTTCCCTCCAAAACTCTTTCATTTTCTCACCATCGGCTCTGTTCCTCCTATCTGACTGTTTGACAACAGTTGTTTTCCTGTTTCTTTTAGCTTCCGGAAAACATTCATACTTTTTAGTGTAAGGCTCCCAGAATGAATTGACAAAATTTCCGATCATTGCCTGGCGAAAGGATTTGCTGAAATGGGGGTAAATACAGTAGAACACTTAGTAACTACAAAAATTACATTTATTATTGCTATCTGTAGCTTTCACAAAATTTTTGTTACCTTTTATTTTTTTGTGAAAGTGGTTGCACGTTACAAACTTCAAATGATAAGGTATGGATAGTTCTGCTTTCACCATTTCAACACTCCATTTTTTGTTAAATGATTCGTGTGACTGAAGACACTTTCCACATAAGCACTGCTGCGCGCAACCACCTTCATACTTTTGAAAATCAGTTAATAATTTAGTGTAATGAATGCAATTAACAAAAACACACATGCGTCGGTACCCAAAACACGGCTGAAATACCAAAAAGTCCGGTTTAAAAAAAAAAACAAAAAAACAAAAAAACGAACACCTGGCAAACCCGATTGATAACACCTCTTTTCTGACCTCAAACGTTATTTTAAGGAAGAGAAGTAAGTTTCCTTATTTGGTCTCAAAACCCAGTTCGTAACTTTGCTCTTGATTCGACGTAATATTTGTCGCACGATTCTGCTGACTTTTTCAAATCCTCTTCTGCATCTGTATTGTAAGTTTATTATATCTTATTTATTAATTGATTTATTTAATCTGGCCAGAACAGGGCCATCAGGCCCATCTCTTGCATGAATCTAACCATGCATTCTACATATCTTGCATAACATTTATTACGATAAGCTTGTGATAAGTTCTATCTAAAAATCTTAAAAACATTAATTAATTACTGCAGTGAAAAAACAGAAAAAATGAACATAGTTTACATACGTTCAGTGTAAAAAAATAGATACGAGTTACTGAAAGGTAGTTTTTCGGGGTAAAATGGAAATGAGCGTTTGGCGTCATTGGCCGGGAGGCCCCTTACGGGGCAGGTCCGGCCGCCTTGGTGCTGGTCTTATTACATTCGACGCCACATTGGGCGATATGCGCGCCGGATGGAGATGAAATGATGATGAAGACAGCACAGCACCCAGTCCCTGAGCGGAGAAAATCCCCGACCCAGCCGGGAATCGAACCCGGGCCCCTTAGGACGGTAGTCCGTCACGCTCATCAAAAAAATGGTTCAAATGGCTCTTAGCACTATGGGACTTAACATCTGTGGTCATCAGTCCCCTAGAACTTAGAACTAATTAAACCTAAGGACATCACACACATCCATGCCCGAGGCAGGATTCGAACCTGCGACCGTAGCAGTCCCGCGGTTCCGGACTGCGCACCTAGAACCACTAGACCACCGCGGCCGGCTCACGCTCATCATTCAGCTGTCGGGGGAGGACGTTTTTCGTGGTAAAATACAATTCATCAAGGTAGAATATAAGAGAATTCGGTTTTTTTTTTTGGTTCCCAGATAGAAAACTGGTCACATACTTTAATGTTCTAGGAAAAGGTAGTTACGACGACACAAAGTGCAGAGCAGCATGATCTGGAGGCGAACGGCACAAGAAGACGGTGCTCGCGAGTGTAATCCTCTTAGTCCAAAAAGTTTCCAGAATGTATTAATGAAAAACAGAAAAGATAAGATGGTGGTTTTGATGCTTCAGGCGTTCTTCATAGTCGCCCACCACTTGAGTACGAGTGCATATCAACAAAGCCTGATTTTTCTTTCCACAGGTTTTCCGTTACTCCATTTTACTGATCTTTTTCGAAGTGCTCCCGTCTTTCTTCAATGCGCTTTTTATAGAGTCTCCGCCACTCCTCGAAACACATAGTGTACGCCATTCCTTGTCAGGTTCTTGAGAATCACCTCACTTTTCTTGAGCACTGCCTAAGAGTTCTCAAAACGAATGCCCCGAAGGTTTGCCTTTAATGATGGGAATTAAAAATAAACTACACACACGGTGCAAGATCGAGGCTGTAAGGTATATGTGGTACACGCGTAAAGCTGAATTGAGCCAGAAACTCCGTGACTTTATTTGCGACGTGAGGCCGCGCATTGTCATGATGAAGTCGCCACCCAGTCCGAGAAAGTTCTGGTGGATTCCTTAGAATGTGCTTTCTCAGTTTAGTCACTACTGACGTGAAGTATGCTGCTGTAACAGCAGCGCCAGGAGAAAATAAATGTTGGTACATAACGCCATGTCAGTCAAAAAATGTGATCACCATCACTTTGCCCACAGATGGGATAACTTTCGCCGTTTATGATGTTGGGGAACCTGGTGCTTTTCACACAGTGTAGTCTCTTTTTCTTTCAGGATCGTAATGATGCAGTCAAACGCATCACCGGTGATAATCTTTTCCAGTAACGTAGCCCCTCCATCAACAAGGAGACGCAGCACCCCACGTGGTGTCTCCGTTTGCACAGTCTTTTCTTCTAGAGTGAACAAACGTGGCACCAAACGGGAACAAACACGGGCCATACAGAGATGATCACGCATAATCGGGAAGACACTGCCACATGAAATTCTCAGCACTTCACTGACGAAAATTAATGTTATCTGTGGACCCTCTATCACAGCAGCCGTGTTGATGTTGACTCCAATCGTAGCAGAAGCCCAAACACCAGGTCACCTTGCTTAACAAAGTGGTCTTCCTTGAAGTCTTGGAACCCCTAACACTGTCGCACGAGGCAGAGCGTCTTCGCCACACCTACGCTACAGCCTTTCCTGAGTGACAGCGGCTGTATGTTTTAAACGAACACCGGATTCTGTTGGGCCGTATTGCTCCTCTCGCGTCACCTCCTTTGTTTGGTGTGCGAAATACAAAGAGCGTCTACAGAATAGAGCATTATTACGTCTACTGACATGAGACTTCTTACATTATACATAAAAACCCACTCTTTTCAAAGATTCACGGTACAGATACGAAACTATCACGGAAGCTACAGGAAAAGAATCAATCTGTCTTTGTTGATCAGCTCTCATACAAACGCACAGAACATTCATACAACCATATTGAACGGTCATAAAGGTAATTCTTTGAGACTGTAATTCAACTCGCCCGTCACACTGGCAAGAATGTGGATTATGTCGTCAAAGCGTTGACCCTTCATGAGAATTTCTGCACTTTTGTTGTCTTACGGTGCGTTCGTATTAACAACAAGTTTCATCATCCGTGACAACTTCTGCCTGAAAATAAATGTCCGCGGTTCGCATTTCAATCAAATCGCGGCAAATGTCCAAGCGTCGTCGTTTTTGGTTCAAATGGCTCTGAGCACTATGGGACTTAACATCTGAGGTCATCAGTCCCCTATAACTTAGAACTACTTAAAGCTAACTATCCTAAGGACGTCACACACATCCATCTCCGAGGCAGGATTCGAATCTGCGACCGTAGCAGCAGCGCGGTTCCGGACTGAAGCGCCTAAAACCGCTCGGCCACAGAGGCCGGCCGTCGTATTTGTTCCGGAGGCAAGGTGTCCAGGGCAAACTCTGCACACAATTTTCTTCAAAACATTCTGGAGCCTGTCTTGAGCACTTGATTCAGAGATGTTGCTCTATTACGATATGTGACACAAAGACGTTTACACACTACGGGCGGGCCGGCCGGAGTGGCCTTGCGGTTCTAGGCGCTACAGTCTGGAGCCGAGCGACCGCTACGGTCGCAGGTTCGAATCCTGCCTCGGGCATGGATGTGTGTGATGTCCTTAGGTTAATTAGGTTTAATTAGTTCTAAGTTCTAGGCGACTGATCACCTCAGAAGTTAAGTCGCATAGTGCTCAGAGCCATTTTTGAACTACGGGCGCACGTCCACCACTTAAAACCGAATAGCCGGACGCACATCTGTTGTTTACAATGGAGGCATGTTCACATTGGGTACAGCTGTTTCTCATGCTACTAGCAGAAATATTGAATCCTTTGAACTCCATAATCAAATAATTACCAGAATAAATTGCTAAGGAAGTATGATTTTAACCTTATTTTTAATTTACACATATTACAGTGTCTTATTTTGAGACAAATGAAAGGATGTTTACGACAACTGCAGCATAAAACATGATCCCTCTCTCACCTCAAGAGGACACAATGTGTACAAATCTACCGATGATGATATCTTTTAGGGATCTCAGCATGGTCGTGACGTCATGTTACTGAAACGTTTCGAAGGGTTTCCTATTCGTCTTTTACAGTCGACAAACTGAAATAATTTTGTCAATGAAATTCGCCGAGAAAACCTACATTCGCAAACGTGTTATTTCTGTGTCGTACGAGGGCTAACTTTTACGTTTTACGAAAACCATAAAAGAAAATTATTTGGTGTAAATCGTTATTTGTTCCTCAAAATATTCGCCATTAAAATTAAACACTTTCGGTGTGATCGAACCAGTTTTGGATGACTTCTTTACACTCTGGTGTTGGTACCTAAAACATGGTTTTGCAAAGTTTAAACAGGTTGAAGGGATGTAAATAGTTAACAACACACTTGGGCTTGACACGAGAAACGAAAAGAACTGGAAAGCGATAAATATGCTGAATAAGGGCTAGGAGACATTGATTCCATGTTTTTTATCCGTTGAATAATCAACTGTTTGAAGTCCTGTGTGAGAGCTAGTATGATTATGATGATGATGATGATGATGATGAATGAGTATGCGTTTCGGTTGTTTTTCTACATTTTGTTTGTCACTTACGGCAAACAAGTTCTTGTGTTTAAATTTCCTGTCAGATTAAAACTGTGTCCCGGACCGAGATTCGAATTCGCCTTTTGCGGGCAAGTGCTCTACCAACTGAGCTACCCAAGCACGACTCATGGCCCCTCTTCACAGCTTTACTTCTGCCAGTACCTCGTCTCCTACTTTCCAAACTTTACAGAAGCTCTCCTGCGAACTTTGCAGGACTAGCACTCCTGAAAGAAAGGATATTGCGAAGACATACCTTAGCCACAGCCTGGGGGATGTTTCCAGAATGAGATTTTCACTCTGCAGCGGAGTGTGCGCTGATATGAAACTTCCTGGCCCACGAAAGGCAAAGGTCCCGAGATCGAGTCTCGGTCCGGCATACAGTTTTAATCTGCCAGGAAGTTTCATATCAGCGCTCACTCCGCTGCAGAGTGAAAATCATTCTAAATTCCAGTGTTATAAGGACGCGTCGTGTCTGTTCTTCTGGGCATGCCTGAAAGGACACTGTGCAGAATCCGCAGCTGTGAAACATTGTATGTAAATTGAAAGGGATCACTGCTGTAAGCTGCAGCGGGACATTCGCGGAATCAGCGGAAAACGTGTACCGCACCAGGATTCGAGTCCGGGATCTCCTGCTTACTAGGCATGTGCGTTAACTACTGCGCCATCTGGGACGAAGTGTTATCGCAACAGCGCGCGCTTCCTCGCCACGCCTCATGGCCGATCCACATTCCCACCGAACGCTGCTGTCCGCAGACCTGTCCACTGACTCCATGTTCGCTACTCTGAGATTCCCACCGGAGATAGGATGTATTTGGGCATCCGCACTGAAGAAGGTGGACCCACTGCCCAGCTAGGCGTATCAATTATGTAAATGCGTGGAGTCTGTTCTTTCGGTCCTTCTCTGTTGTCCATCCAGTTCCGCTTGTAGCGCGAAACAGCGAAAAGTGCTCCACTATCAGAAATATACAACCAAAGTACGAGGGGCATTGAATAAGCAATTCAACACTTTTTTTTCTAAAATCAGTTTATTCAGGATTCCAATACAGCATATTATTCCCCACACTTTTTCTACAAAATCCTATTTTACAACATAGTCTCCGCTCAATGCGGTAGCTTTACGTCACCATACTGGGAGGGCCTCTATGCCCTCAAGATAACTGTCTACTGCTCGACGTCGGAGCCAACGTCTTGCTGCATCAATAACGTACCCATCGTAGATGTACTGCTTTCCGCGTAGTGCATCCTTCACTGGGTCGAACAGTCGAAGGGTGCGAGCTCCGGGTTGTAGGATGATTAAGAAAGAACAGTCCAATGAACTTTTGTCAGCTCCTCTCGGAGGCGAAGACTTCCGTGACGCCTTGCTTTTTCACGGAAAGAAGACGTTCGTTTGCATTTTTGTGGGGGCGAACGCACTTTGGCTCAAATGGCTCTGAGCACTACTGGACTTAACATCTGATGTCATCAGTCCCCTAGAACTTAGAACTACTTAAACCTAACCAACCTAAGGGCATCAGACATATCCATGCCCGAGGCACGATTCGAACCTGCGACCGTAGCGGTCACGCGGTTCCTGACTCAAGTGCCTACAACCGCTTGGCCACTGCAGCCGGCCACTGCATGTTCGATGCTTTTGTGAGCTCAGAGGTGTCCGCGGTGCCATTGTTCAGCTGTTGACTCAACCAAGGTCACAGTGAAGAGATTTTGGGTGAGCTGTCGCATCCGAAATTAGATAAGCCGAACTCCCAAATTAATAGGAAACCGAAGCCAGTTGCCGGAAGTCCGTCATAGTTAAGTGTTAGGCAGATAGTCATGAAACCACTTTCAGACTCTCGAACAGGACATGGGAAAAACCAACATATAGCGGTCGCGCGGTTCCAGACTGAAGCGCCTAGAACCACTCGGCCACACCGGTCGGCGAACGCGCTTTACTGGTGTCTTCAATGTCCTGGAATTAGCACAATCCACTTCAGGACTGATCGTTGTACCACGTGGGAGGACATCAGAACAATCCCATCAGAGCCATAGAAGACCATCGTCAAGACCTGACCCGCTGAGGATGCGGCTTTGAACTTTTTCTTCGGAGGAAAGATTGTTTGACGCCACTTCATGGATTGCGGTTTTGGTTGCTGTTAGAGATGATGAACCCATGTGACCATGTTGTTGTTGTTGTTGTTGTTGTTGTTGTTGTGGTCTTCAGTCCTGAGACTGGTTTGATGCAGCTCTCCATGCTACTCTATCCTGTGCAAGCTGCTTCATCTCCCAGTACCTACTGCAACCTACATCCTTCTGAATCTGCTTAGTGTATTGATCTCTTGGTCTCCCTCTACGATTTTTACCCTCCACGCTGCCCTCCAATCCTAAATTTGTGATCCTTTGATGCCTCAAAACATGTCCTACCAACCGATCCCTTCTTCTAGTCAAGTTGTGCCACAAACTTCTCTTCTCCCCAATCCTATTCAATACCTCCTCATTAGTTACGTGATCTACCCACCTTATCTTCAGCATTCTTCTGTAGCACCACATTTCGAAAGCTTCTATTCTCTTCTTGTCCAAACTGGTTATCGTCCATGTTTCACTTGCATACATGGCTATACTCCATACAAATACTTTCAGAAACGACTTCCTGACACTTAAATCTATACTCGATGTTAACAAATTTCTCTTCTTCAGAAACGATTTCCTTGCCATTGCCAGTCTACATTTTATATCCTCTCTACTTCGACCATCATCAGTTATTTTACTTCCTAAATAGCAAAACTCCTTTACTACTTTAAGTGTCTTTTTTCCTAATCTAATCCCCTCAGCATCACCCGATTTAATTTGACTACATTCCATTATCCTCGTTTTGCTTTTGTTGATGTTCATCTTATATCCTCCTTTCAAGACACTGTCCATTCCATTCAACTGCTCTTCCAAGTCCTTTGCTGTCTCTGAGAGAATTACAATGTCATCGGCGAACCTCAAAGTTTTTATTTCTTCTCCATGGATTTTAGTACCTACTCCGAATTTTTCTTTTGTTTCCTTTACTGCTTGCTCAATATACAGATTGAATAACATCGGGGAGGGGCTACAACCCTGTCTCACTCCTTTCCCAACCACTGCTTCCCTTTTATGCCCCTCCACTCTTATAACTGCCATCTGGTTTCTGTACAAATTGTAAATAGCCTTTCGCTCCCTGTATTTTACCCCTGCCACCTTCAGAATTTGAAAGAGAGTATTCCAGTTAATGTTGTCAAAAGCTTTCTCTAAGTCTACAAATGCTAGAAACGTAGGTTTGCCTTTTCTTAATCTTTCTTCTAAGATAAGTCGTAAGGTTAGTATGTGACCATGTTGGACAAAAAATCGTCACGATCAGCCTGGTAATGCTTAAGCTATTCCACTCAGATTGTCCTACGTTGCTCTTTATGGTCTTTTGTTAGGCGGCGTGGAATCTAGCGGGGGCACACTTTTAAGCACACCCAACTGGTGGACGAGTATGTCAGCACTACCAGAAGAGACGTCCAGTCGTGCAGTGAGGTGCGTGTTTGTACGCGTCGATCACCTCGAATGAGAGTGTCCACACGTTCCAAACTTGCACGGCTCACAGTTCTGTGCGGCTGGCCGGCATGGGGGAATTCGCCCATCGACTCACAAAGCTTCTGTTCACTGCCCGGTCTCCGTAGGCAGCCTGCGAGCGCCTATGAATATCTGTGATGCTCTGATTTTTACCCAAAAGAAACTGAATGACAGCTCTCTGATCCGGTACAAACGCCATTTTCAAGGGAACGTATAGCACCGCCACCTATTGGAACTTCTTGAAACTATAGGGGCTGAAGCGGGAATGTTCCACGATGTCGCACAACAAATTCTGCGTTTTTCAACCAAAACTGGTCGAGAAAAAATATGTTGCACCACTTATTGAGCGCCCCTCGCTGCTTCAGTATGAGATACCTTCGTGTCTAGCTCTTTTCTGTAGCAGCTAGAGGGTGAATAATTTACCAGGGACGCGTAGACGTCAAACACACACGTAGATCAAAACGAACGCCCAGCCTCTGTTGTAGAGAAGAGAGTAATGGGATGGAAAAGGACAGCCGCGGGACGGATAGGCGAGGTACAGGCGGGGCGCCGTTCTGTTACGTCACGTCATTCAGGCCCGCAGTGTGACGTGCGTGGGAGTGGAGAGGCGAGGCGACGTACTCAAAGGCGTCCTGCAGGCAGGCCGGCAGGTATACACAGAGAGCGCGCGCCGCTGCTATTGGCAGACGCGTCTGCCCCTCCCACGCACTAGCACAATGGACAGCCCTGGCGGTGCGGTGGTGTCGGCTGTCGGCTCGGCTCAGCGCGCAGCCAGGGCCCGCCAGCAGTCACAATGCCGCCGCGGAAACGGGACGGGACGTGGCCGGCCTCGCACCAGGCGCCGGGGCACATTCCCAGCGGTCGCTACGCTCCGGCTCTACGTGCGATACCGGCTACGCGAACAGTGGCCACGAGTCCCAGTCACCGAACACGTTGACTGCATTTCCTTCAGCCAGAAAGCTTTTGTTCACAATGCCGCACGGATTTAGAAACCGCCTCTCGTGCGAGAGACAGCTTGCCCTTTTGTCGCACGATACCCTGCCAGGCACGGATGAAGGTAACACGCGGATTCCGTACCCCTAGATTTCTGGAAAGCGTTTCACACGCTGCCCCACGGCCGGCCGTTAACGAAGGTTCGAGCATACGGAATAAGTTCTCATATCCCGCCCAACATAATTAAAGCTTGTGTAAGTCTGCAGGCTTTCGTGGCCGTTGTCATTGAAGTTAAAATCTTTTGGGTTATTAGGCCGCGTCATGTTTCTTGTAAAATGTTCTACGTTTCGACCCCTCTGCTGAGATCTTCCTGAGGATCTTTTCGTGTCCACTACCGCTGGAACACTGTCAGAGACGAGCGTCGCGTCCACTTATAAAGGGGGAGTTTCTGGCGTTCGTGCTGGAGGAGTCATAGCATTGGTTAAAATTCATATGGCTACCATTGGTGGGCCATAGTCATGGGCTAATATTCCCGCTCTGATTCAGAAAAATGGGCGTTGGTAGCTCCTCTCCTGTGGATACCATTGGCGGTCCATCGTCAATAGAAAGGCACTATTCCACACTTATGCTGGAGAAGGGTTATTGGTTGAAATGCCTGCTACTATGTCCGCACTTGCATGAAGCGATTTAGGGAAATCACGGGAAATGGAGATTAGGATGCTCGGACGCGGATTTGAACAGTCGTCCTCCCGAATGCGAGTCCAGTGTGCTAACCACTGCGCCACCTCACTTGGTCACTCGTGAAATGTGTCAGCGCTGCTTCTGGTCGTCTGCGAGAGAAGGTCTTCAACCATCGCAACACTAGTGCTTGGACAAAAATTGTGTGTATCAGGTGGTAATACATACTCCTAACTACGGCTGTGAAACACGTGGCACTCACAGAAGACATCTAAAGCATATATAGGGAGAGATGTCGTTTGTGATGTCTAAGAAGAAGCCAACTGATTACACATTTCTGTACTTTGGTCGGTCTCTCTCTCTCTCTCTCTCTCTCTCTCTCTCTCTCTCTCTCTCTCTCTGAGTAATAATAATTATTTCGTTTGTCCCAGTGGTGTGGTGCAAGTCTTCAAGTCTTTCTGCTGGACCCCACACTTCGGCGAGTTGCTTATCCGTAACCTACGCCAGTATTCCTACCAATGCGGTTTAGCGTGGAATCCGAAACATGTGTCCTCCCTGCCGAATCTTACATCATGTTGTACGTTGTATATTAACCGGGGACCTAGAAACGACAGAGAGGCTCCGTCTCCGCCGCAGCCGTAGTGATCCACAACCACACGTCGTCTACCGCAGTCCACCCCTCCGCCGCCCCACACCGAACACAGGGTTGTTGTGAGTTAGAGTAATGGTGGTGTACGCTTACATGGAGAACTTATCTGCGCAGCAATCGCCGACACAGTGTAGCTGAGGGGGAATAAGAGGAACCACCCCGCATTCGCAGAGCCAGATGGAAAAACCGCCGAATAACCATCCACAGACTGGCCAGCTCACCGGACCTCGACTCATGTCCGCCGGCGGATTCGTGACGGGGCCCAGGCGCTCTTTTCCACTCCGGAAAGCCGTGCGTTAGACCGCTCGGCTAACCGGGCGCGCACATCTTACATCATAGAGAAGTGACAGCAGATTTTTTTTCCCGGATTTGTCCATACAATCTGCTCAAAGACCTTTTCAAGTCTCAAACATCTATGATGAACATATGCAGACTGACACGACGAACGGAAATTTGAAAAAAGTCCGGGATTCGAACTCAGGTCTCTTGCTCACTATGCAGATAGGCATTACAGATCTTAGAGACTTGTAAAGGTCTTTGGAACGGAACAGTTTCATTTGACCAAAGCACCTAACCCTGAGTTTCAGACAGGATTCCCCGTTTCGTTCGATACCGAGGTGCTCTTCCAATACAGCTCGCGAGCCTCTGCAATGCTGTTCCAGCTTAGGGGGAATACCAAGAGGGCTGAGGCGTGAATGGGAATTTGGATTGAGGATGGAGGCGTGTCACGATAGTCTGTGCACTTGGGAGAAGGCACTGCGCCAGGGTGGCGTAGTTGTTACCACACAGCCTTGGTACAAGTTTTCGTTCGTCGCTTCATTCTGCGTATATATATTAGTTTAAGTCGTACCCTGGTACAAAGCTACAGAAAGTTAACAAGGACAGATTCAGGCACAAAACAAATTTTATATCCGCAGGATACTGCAACGAACGAACAAACAAACCGAAAATGCAATACAGGATACACAGAGATAGTATACCATACAAATGCTACTGATAATACAATAAGAAATGACGCATCAGCGTTGGTACACATTTGGGATACTCCCAATTTAATCCATATTAATGACTATGTATCTAAATTAGTGATAAAAAGTCAAGGCAGTGTTAAGAACAAACTGAAATACTCCGTGGTTTGACCTATATTGATTCTTGGGACTTTTGCGCTTTCAGACACAGACCAGACTCCAATTGGAAAACGGCGCTTCCTGATCCGTCCACAAGTCGATTTATGTAACTTCACATTATAATAATACTTCTTCATTCACACGTCATCTCTTAGAATTGCTATGTTTTTGAACCACCATAATTCCCCTCGCTCTTTATGGTAGGGGAAATCGACAACCGAACGGGCAAATATATCGTAACTATCAAACGCGTCTGCAAAGAATTATTCTATCAGCCGTGAAGATCAGATAGGAGAGTCTGAATTACGTTAATTGACTAAAGACTTGATACTCTTTCTTTATTTAATTCAATTTAATCACACAGTCACGGTGTTTCGGCCTTCCGTTATGGATAATATTTTAAAGTAATATTTTTCCTTGCTGGCTGAAATTACAACCCTTTCGTAATACGATAACCAGTAAGAGAACAATTAAACAAACTCTTCCTGGAATAGTGGATAAATCACACATGAAGATCTTATGACTACGAAACTGCACATGCGATTCAAATGTGGCAGTTACAGTACCTGCTGCAACTGTTTTAAAGATCAACAGAAGGACGTGATGATGTCACCAATATTTGTTCTTTCCTCCTCCTGTTCCGATAAAGGAGCAAACGCGTCACAAACAACTTCAGTGTGTTATCTATCCGAACGTTTTCCGCGTTACTTGAATAATGTCCACATCGCTATCACGTGCCACGTGAGTTAGCACTCCGAGTAAGACCGGATGTACATGACTGAGTGTTTACACACAGGACAGATTTTTTTTTCCCGCATCACCTCGCACGTCATCCTCTGCCTCCCCCTATCTAATACTAGCACGTCATGCATTCATATAATTGTAATAATGTGAATAATCATATCATCATTCCGTGCAACCACCTCTTAAACTGGTGTACGGCAAGGCGTTTGTAGTTCGTAACGTATCTTCAGTTATAACAAAGGGTTACCTGGTTTCCCTCTTTCAGCTCAAACAAAACCTGAGTACGTATTGTTGCTCCAAGCCAACCAACACTTTCTTCTATGGTGTAGGAAAAATAGAAGTGACGTGAGACTACCTCTTGTTATGAGCTTTATTCGCTACAGAGCCAGTTTCGCGTCATTTTACGACAATGTTTTGCATTAATAACTTTGTTGAATGTTTGCCAGAAGGCTTCGAGCCTTACAAAAAAATGGTTCAAATGGCTCTCAGCACTATGGGACATAACGAGGCATGATTTGAACCTGCGACCGTAGCGGTCGCGCGGTTCCAGACTGTAGCGCCTAGAACCGCTCGGCCTCGAGCCTTACACTCTTGTGTAACAGAGTTACGCACACGTTTTGAAGAACTATTCTTCGCACAATACTCGACAACGAACACGTACTATTTTATCGCGAGCATCACTTTGTGACGCATTCAACTGGTCACTAAACGTATCTGCTTCTCTTAATCACTCCAAATTAATGAGAAAGCTTTACGCCTCGCTTGGGCCCGTCAGCACTGCCATGGGACTGTTGATGACTGGAAACATGTTGTCTGTTAGGAAGAGTTTCGTTTCAAATTGTATCGAGTGGATGGACGCCCCGGTGTGAAGACAACCTTATGAATCCATGGACCCTGCATGTCAGCAGGGAACTGTTCATGTGGAGGCTCTGTAATGGTGAAGGGCGTTTGCAGTTGGTGTGCTATTGGGCCCCTGGTACGTCTAGATACGACTCCGAGCGGTGACACGTACATAAGCATCTTGTCTGATCACCTGCGTCTATTCGCGTCCATTGGGCACTCCGACGGACTTGGGCAATCCAACAGGACAATGCGACACCCCACACGTCCAGAATTGCTACAGAGTGGCTCCAGGAACACTCCTCTGAGTTTAAACACGTCCGCTGACCACTTAACTCCCGAGACATGAACATTATTGAGTACATCTGGGGTGCCATGCAAAGTGCTGTTCTGAAGAGAGCTCCACCCCCTCGTACTCTTACTGCAGGATTCATGGTGTCAATTACCTCCAGCACTACTTCAGACATTAGTCGAATCCGTGCCATGTCGTGTTGCGGCACTTCTGCATGCTCGCAGGGGCCCTAAACGATATTAACCAAGTGTACCAGTAGTTGTGACCATAGAAAATTTTAATTTTTATTCTTGCTTTTGTGACCGTAATAAGAGTCCAGAATCCATAGACAAACTGCCAGCCGACATTAAGAAATAGTCCACCAGGACGTAGGGACAAGATAAGCGGCGGAGGCTGCCAAGTATGGCTTGTCGATCAAATAACTTAGTGATTGACTTCCTGCCAGAGGAAGCAGCATGAATCAAACTTGCGCAATGGAAGGCGCAAACACCAGGGCGATAATACAGCAAGAGAGTGTCAGTCACGTGTGGAAAAGACTTGTGGAACAAAATTAAGTTGTGTGCAGCTAGAAACGAAAGTATCGTGTGGAACCGAAGGCTTTCTTGAGCAAGCCGACCAATTAGAAACGAGAGTGTCGTGTGGAACCGTACGCATTCTTGTGCAGTCCGATCACTTAGAAATGAAAGGGTCGTGTGAAACAAATTTGCACCCAAGTACATGAGAAACGAAGTAAAAGGCTAGGCAGTGGAATAGCTAGAAGCAGAGATTCAGATGCAGATTCAGAGCCAGTGGCGGCAGTTTGGAGAATCCGCAGCGAGACGCCAGCGGCGCCGAATAGGCCCATAGTAGCTGATACAGCTGATAAAGACTTCAACTACGAGAAGACGATGATAGACTCTGGTGGACACTCAGGAACTGCAGGTCAAGTAGTATTTTTAGAGTTTCATTGGAATAGTGTTGAACAGAGGCTGCAGTCTTTGTCTCAGTTACTTAGAGAGATTTCAGTGCTAACAAAGAACAAGTGATTGATTTGCACTTGTTTCTTATATGTACCGGCAATCAGCTTTGAAGTAGCAAGTTCGAATAAATAGACTGAATCCTACTAAGAGTTTTATGGTCTAAACACCTCACATAAGTATATGTGGGAATAAACTTGATAGAAACTATCCAATCTTTTCTGCCTATTGCAATTCTGTAACCTATTTTCAGGAAAATTGTTTGCTTCAAACCAAGGAGATTCTCCCCCTCTCATCTCTAATATAAAGGTTGACAGCAATTTAAAACTAACCCATTGTCGTTAACGTCCCGATTGCGCTACGCTGTTCGCACGTACTTCATTCTGGTATAGTGAGGCTGTGCCGGGACGTGACACAGTTTCTTTGGCTATTCAGTGTATACAAGAACACACACTGCAACCGTCACCCGACACGAAAAGTTCTTCCTCCATGACTATTTCGTACGACTGAGCGAGAGACTGAGCAAAAGACCGAGCGAAAGTTTCAATGTGTAGCTGCACGATTTTTGTCAATCTTGCATGATAATGCAAAACCGACGACAAAATGTTACGTGTAGACCAGGTTTTAAAAGTATCAGCGTGACGTAAAACATCATGCTGCTGTTCGCCTGCCACTAGTGGTAGCAATGAAAAGCGTCAGTTTTAACTCTGATTCGTCTGTCGCAACGCGTGCGTCTGGTCAGCACGTCCATCCATTCTTCACGTTTTCGGCCGTATCGCCTTTTTTTCTGCGCGGCAGCGTCGGATGGACGGGCAGCGCCAGATTCCTCTCGCCTGCAGTGAAAGGAAGTGCCGAGCGAGAAATGAGAGCCTGCACGGTGAAATATCGGGAGGAAAGTAGATAGCCGCTCCAGAGCGTGTGCTCGCAGAAAGCAGAGAGGATGGAGCGGGAGGGGGGGTACCGTGTACTTGCCGAAGAAAAAGCACGCCACGGCAGCACAGCAACTGACACACACAAAATACTGTATGTGCAGCTGCGACACACCAACCGAAGTATATCTGGAACGAGCAAATACGATGGTGGGTCATATTAAATCCTCAAATACAAGGGGGTGGGGGTGGGGGTGGACAGAAGTAGATAGCCGCTCCAGAGCGTGTGCTCGCAGAAAGCAGAGAGGATGGAGCGGGAGGGGGGTACCGTGTACTTGCCGAAGAAAAAGCACGCCACGGCAGCACAGCAACTGACACACACAAAATACTGTATGTGCAGCTGCGACACACCAACCGAAGTATATCTGGAACGAGCAAATACGATGGTGGGTCATATTAAATCCTCAAATATAAGGGGGTGGGGGTGGACAGAAGTAGGCAAACACAGTAACACAGCACATTATCATACCTTATACGGTGTAGGAAAGCCATTGGCATTAGAAACAGGTTCCAGTCTTCTTGAAATTAGTAAAAACAGATCCTGTATGATTTTCAAGGGAATCTTATACTATTCTTGCTACAAAATAGTGGGAAGTTCAGGTGAAGACGATGGAGGTTGATAGCGAGCAAAGTAGACCAAAGGATCCATAATCTTCAGATTTGGTGACTGCTGTGTCCAGGGGAGATGCGACAATTCATCCTCGTGCCCAAGAGATCAGTTCTGGACGATACTAGTTGTGTGAACAGGGGCCGTGTTGCCTTGGAACACAGCATTACCATTGTGGAACAAACCTGTACGATGGGAAGGACCTGACCACCCAAAATAAAATGATCAAATAATCCTTGGTAGTAATGCGAAATAGCGGAGTATCTGTACTGTCCGTGGTATCCCGAACCCCAAGCCATGTTTCAGCCAGATGTTGGAAGTATTGTGAAAGAAGAACTATCCGCCCAAAATCACATTCTTCCATTGCTCCCTAGTCCAAATATTATGGAATCAAAACCACGTTTTCCCGTTACGACCATTTGAATCACTGCTGTGTGGTTTTGGAATTCCATCTAGCTCTGCATTTTCCTGCTTATGGAGCTTCCTCGTCTTTGCTTTGGTGCTGACAGGGTTCGCGAGTGCAACATTAATTTCTGTACTGCCTTTCTCAGCTGTCGTCCTTTTAAGTTTTCGTCGGAGTCCTCTTCGATGACTGTCACAATCACTCGACACTCACTTTCGTCGGCGTTGTGAGTTGGCGGATGATGATCTTCCACTTTGCTTGTATGCGGTATAAATCTTCAATACGGTGCATACTGAAACATCGAACACTTGGGCTACCTTAGTTTCGGATGCACCCACCGTACAAGCAGCAGGAATCTGACCACAAAAGGCATTTAGCCCCAACATAGTGCACTAACAACTATACAGAACCCTGTTCTTACAACGTCAACGTTTGTTAGGCTGAAAATAAGCGGCGGCGGCGGCGGTGGTGGTGGTGGTGGTGGTGGTGGTGGTGATGAGATTTACAGAGTAACGAAGAAAGGAAGATTGGGTTTAACGTCACGTTGATATCGAGGTCATTAGAGACGGAGCACCAACTCGAATGGTGTCATGGATGGTGAAGGAAATCGGCCGTGCCATTACAAAGGAAAAATCACGTCATTTGCCTGGAGCGATTTAGGAAAATCACGGGAAACCTTAATCACGATGACCGGATCTACAGAGTAAAAGAAGAAATACCTTAAGGCAAACAGTGATGGTTCCAGAAAAATGGAAACATGAAGTCGAACAAATCATGCCTAACAGGTTTATTTCAAACTCGGCTTATTTTTGTCCCGTAAGCAAATATATAAGCAAAGAAAAGGATCTATGAAACTTTTGTACGACGCGTATTATTATTATTATTAGAATCACAAACATGCGTGATATCACCGAACAAGACATAGGAATGGGTTTTTGAAAAACAAATCTTGGGGACGTCACAATCACTGAAAATCAGGTACATAGACGAAATCTCAAGGCACAAAGAAATTAGTTACCTTCCAACCATGCAACCATTCAGTCAACACGAATTCTTAATATCAGTACGCTAGCCGGCAATGATCAGCATCGTTGTTAATTTAAGAAATAAGATTACATAAAATTTTTTGCTATTCTTTACATTGTTAATTGTTACATAAACGCATAAATTTTCCAACACTTCTGTGTATATTTATGGACACACAATAATAGACTGTTTGTGCAAAAGCTAGAAGACAGTGAGAAGCCCGACAAAGATGTTTACCATTAAACCTACCTTTCGGAAAGGAATATCATACCTGGGAATTCATCTAGCAATTGAATTACCAGTTTAACGAAACGCTGAATGGAACATTTTCAGAATGTTTACGACGCAAATATTTCGTACGATTTTGTGTTAAATATGAACTAGGTAAACGTTTTTTAATCTTTCATTATTTAAAAAAGAAACGAGGAATCTACACTCCTGGAAATGGAAAAAAGAACACATTGACACCGGTGTGTCAGACCCACCATACTTGCTCCGGACACTGCGAGAGGGCTGTACAAGCAATGATCACACGCACGGCACAGCGGACACACCAGGAACCGCGGTGTTGGCCGTCGAATGGCGCTAGCTGCGCAGCATTTGTGCACCGCCGCCGTCAGTGTCAGCCAGTTTGCCGTGGCACACGGAGCTCCATCGCAGTCTTTAACACTGGTAGCATGCCGCGACAGCGTGGACGTGAACCGTATGTGAAGTTGACGGACTTTGAGCGAGGGCGTATAGTGGGCATGCGGGAGGCCGGGTGGACGTACCGCCGAATTGCTCAACACGTGGGGCGTGAGGTCTCCACAGTACATCGATGTTGTCGCCAGTGGTCGGCGGAAGGTGCACGTGCCCATCGACCTGGGACCGGACCGCAGCGACGCACGGATGCACGCCAAGACCGTAGGATCCTACGCAGTGCCGTAGGGGACCGCACCGCCACTTCCCAGCAACTTAGGGACACTTTTGCTCCTGGGGTATCGGCGAGGACCATTCGCAACCGTCTCCATGAAGCTGGGCTACGGTCCCACACACCGTTAGGCCGTCTTCCGCTCACGCCCCAACATCGTGCAGCCCGCCTCCAGTGGTGTCGCGACAGGCGTGAATGGAGGGGCGAATGGAGACGTGTCGTCTTCAGCGATGAGAGTCGCTTCTGCCTTGGTGCCAATGATGTTCGTATGCGTGTTTGGCGCCGTGCAGGTGAGCGCCACAATCAGGACTGCATACGACCGAGGCACACAGGGCCAACACCCGGCATCATGGTGTGGGGAGCGATCTCCCACACTGGCCGTACACCACTGGTGATCGTCGAGGGGACACTGAATAGTGCACGGTACATCCAAACCGTCATCGAACCCATCGTTCTACCATTCCTAGACAGGCAAGGGAACTTGCTGTTCCAACAGGACAATGCACGTCCGCATGTATCCCGTGCCACCCAACGTGCTCTAGAAGGTGTAAGTCAACTACCCTGGCCAGCAAGATCTCCGGATCTGTCCCCCATGGAGCATGTTTGGGACTGGATGAAGCGTCGTCTCACGCGGTCTGCACGTCCAGCACGAACGCTGGTCCAACTGAGGCGCCAGGTGGAAATGGCATGGCAAGCCGTTCCACAGGACTACATCCAGCATCTCTACGATCGTCTCCATGGGAGAATAGCAGCCTGCATTGCTGCGAAAGGTGGATATACACTGTACTAGTGCCGACATTGTGCATGCTCTGTTGCCTGTGTCTATGTGCCTGTGGTTCTGTCAGTGTGATCATGTGATGTATCTGACCCCAGGAATGTGTCAATAAAGTTTCCCCTTCCTGGGACAATGAATTCACGGTGTTCTTATTTCAATTTCCAGGAGTGTATATGGAAAATAAGGTGTCTGCATTTAGGGTACTACGTAAAAAGACGAAGACAAAACTATTCACACTCACTATGTACTTATCAATCACAGAGACTCATTCATCTGCATGAAAATTTCAGCCTTTTTTACCCTGTTAATTTATACAATATGCAATTTCAAAGAGATATTTACACCAGGAAACACAAATAAAATTAACAGGGAACCGTCGACAAACGTATTGCTGAACTCTGAAAGCACTTTATTATGTGTTGTAACAAAAGAGGTCTGTGCATTTGCGTCATATATAGCGCGTCTGTTTTCATTCAGGGAGAATTTTATAAATGCCGGTCAAGCCAATCCCGACACCGCAACACATTGCGCACACCCGGGCTGGTGGTTTCCTGCTGATGCTCACAATATTCCTGCCCCTCGTATTGCTTTATTGCGTCCGCTAGCGACAGAGCCAGCGGTGACACGGAATGTGAGGAATTTTCCATTTTGTATGCGCCCTTTATTCCGACGGGGGAAAGCTGCCACTGGGTCTGCCTGCCCGCTGCCTACTGTTGTAACCTTTTTTTTGCGAAAAGAAAACATATTTAGAAAGTGGAATCCAAAAGTTGACGAAATGAAACAAAATTATTTTACGGGGATGAGAGGTCATACTTTCTACTAACGTGTCGCACCTCATTTAGCCCGGCGTAATGCACCAGCTTGCCAAGACATGGACTCAGCAAGTCGTCGGATGCCCCCCTGCAGAATCATTAAGCCACACTGTAGCCTTCCATAATTTCGCAAGTGTTGCCGGTGCGGTTTTTTGTGCACGAACTGACCTCTCGAGTACGTCCCATAAATGTTCGGTGGGATTCATGTCGGTCGATCTGGATGGCCAAACCATTCGCTCGAATTGTCCAGAATGTTCTTTGAACTAATCGCGTGCAACTGCGGCCCAGTGACGTTAATAACTGTCATCCATAAAAATTCCACCGTTGAGCGGTTGCAAACGTCTCCAAGAAGCCGAACCTAATCATTTCCAGTCAATAATTGGTTAAGTTGTGCCAGAGAACACAGTCCATTCGAGTAGTGATCAATTGTGGCTCGGCGACAATACGCACTGTCATGCATAATAATTCTATCGTTGTTTGGGAACATGAAGTCTACGAATGGCCGCAGATAGTCTCCAGGTAGCTGAACATAATCATTTCCCGTCAATGATCAATTTGGTATTCTCGGCACATCCTTGACACTGTGGATCTCGGAGTACTGACTTCCCTAACGATTTCCGAAATGTAGTGTCCTATGCATCTAGCTCCAATTACCAGTTGGCGTTCGAAGACTTAATTCGTTCAAACACTTAATTCCATCCGTGCAGCCATAATCACGTTGGGTTTTCACTAGAATAGAATGACAATCCCGCCAATGCACTGCCATTTTATACGTTGTGTTGACAATAGTACCGCCATCGGTATATTTGCATAATGCTATTCCATGACATTTGTCACCTCAATATACGTAGTAAACGAAGTTCCGCGTTCTGGCCCTATACAGGTCACCAGCGTCCGACCGACCGCCATGTCCCCCTCTGTCATGCTCTATGGAGGGGCATGGGGTCAGTATACCGTTCTTACGGTCGTCGTCGGGGTTCTTGACCTAGGAACCACAGCTACTCGATCAAGTACCTCCTCCGTTGGCTTCACTTGGCTGAGTCAACCCCGTTCCAGTCCTCCTACCAAGAAAAATTCCTAGCGATACCGGGAATTAAAACTGGATTCCCTGCATGACAGTCATCCGCGCTGACCACTATGCTCCTGAGGCGGACATTACTATGCCATACTTAGTCATTATTCAGCACAATCACTTGGAAAGTAGTGCCTTCGAAAGCGCATACAACAAGACCAGTGTGTGTAGGTTGGGTGGGTGGAGTAATTATCTGCTCTCTCGCACGACAAAGTCAGGTTTTAACCATACTGTTGTGTGAGCCCACGTTTAGGCCCGGGAGGCGGGGGGGGGGGGGGGGGGGGATGAGGTTAGTGGGGAAGAGAAGCCATCACTTGGTGGCCTGTCTGTGGGGAAGCAGGTTCTAATTCCGATTTCAGTACTGACAGTGAAAGGCTTTCGAATTCATCCATACTTGCCGGCGGTTCGAAATTCATTACCATACGGAGTGGTTGGACAGAGATTACGAAAAGCTCATTACCTGAAAATCAGGATCTTACACAGAGTCGAGAACAGGCTTCACAAAAGCACTAATGCAACAAAGAAATCACTACAGAAAATAACCCGCACAAACACTTCAATGAGAGAGAGAGAGGCATTATTAATAAGCTACTAAATAGAAAGTAATAACAAAGTGATGGACAAAGTACCGCTACACTAGAGGCCAGCATCTGCAAGAAAGATTGTGCAAGGCAACTTGCATATCGGTTACAGAATAAACAAGGTCTTTGTGCGGTCTATTTAGCAATAATCGAAAGATACAAGACATGCCAAACAGTGCTACAATCCTTGTGATCAAGGCCGCTACGTACATTAATTTACGCACTCACATCAGAGAGTAAAATACTAACACGAAGTATTTGGAGAAAAATGGAGAAACGTGGATGCTGACTTCGGCGGAAATCAGCTTCCGTTATGAAGAAATGTAGGAACATGTGAAGCAATACTGACCCTATGACTTATATTTACAACTTTATTTAAAACTTATTTTTTAGCACTTCACTACGTTGAGTGGAATATACTCTTTGAAATTCTGAAAGTATCAGAGATAAAGCGTACGGAGGAAACTAGTAAAATATGTAGAGATACCAGACTGCAATTATAAGAGCGGAAGTATATGAAAGAGAAGCAGTAGTTAAGAAGGGACTGACACAGAGTTTTAAACTAATTTCTATACTCTGCAAGCAGTGAAGGAAACCAAAGAGAGATTTTACTGGACAACTGAAGTTCAGGGGAAAGATACAAAAACTTTAAGGTTTGCTGATGACACTGTAATTCTGTCACAGAAGTTCAACTGTGTCGACAGCGTCACGAAGAGACGCCGTAAGGTGAACATTAACCAAAGTAATAAAGGGTAATGACTTAGTCGAATTAAATAACGTTGCGCGAGTGAATTAGATTAGGAAATGAGGTAATAAAAGTAACTGATGAGATTCGTCACTTGGACAGCAAAGTAACGGACGATGGCCACAGTGTGGTGGATATGCTTGTATAACAGACTGGCAGTCACAAGAAAAGTGTTTCCGAAAAAGCTAAATCTGCTGATATCAAACACAATTTTAAGCATTAGGAAATGGTTTTTGGATAAATTTGTCTGCAACGTAGCCTGGTTCGGAAGTACAACGAGAACTGCAACAAATCAGACAAAAAGAATATAGAAGAATTTGGAAGGTGGGGCTGCAGAAAAATGATGAAGATTAGATGGATATATCGAATAACTAATGAGGTGGTAATGAATCGAACTGAAGAGAAAATAAATTTATAGTACAACTTGAGCACAAGAAAGAATCGGTTGATAGGACATGTCTTAATACAAGGAGTCGCCGTCGCCAGTGTGGCAACTGTAGAGCAAACCGAGGTTTAAATACACAAAGCAGGTTCGAAAGGATGTAGGTAGCAGTAATTATGCAGAGACAAAAAAGCTTGCATAGGATGGTTGAGAGCTGCATAAATCCAGTCTTCGGATTGAAAACGGAAAGAACAGAGAGAGAGAGAGAGAGAGAGAGAGAGAGAGAGAGAGGGGGGGGGGGAGTTGAGGGGAGGGGTGACAACAGTTAGATAGGAAGGTTAAGGTACATTTACACCTTGTGCGTCTCGCGCCTAGTCGCCGTGCAGATGTGCTTGCCCTCAGGCCCAAGTAGAGGCATGCCTGTAGGCGCATGCATCTTCCTCAAATGTGCGTCCGAGTGATTAGATTGACACGTGTATTCACAACGGGCGCCTCCACTTCCGTGTGGCGCGAGCTACAGACGCACGGCGAACTAGCCACTAGCCGCAAGCCGCAGTGGTTAAACGAATCTTCAGGCTGTTTGCGGCAGTAGAGCGCTTGGCGTGGTGTGATATACACTCCTGGAAATTGAAATAAGAACACCGTGAATTCATTGTCCCAGGAAGGGGAAACTTTATTGACACATTCCTGGGGTCAGATACATCACATGATCACACTGACAGAACCACAGGCACATAGACACAGGCAACAGAGCACGCACAATGTCGGCACTAGTACAGTGTATATCCACCTTTCGCAGCAATGCAGGCTGCTATTCACCCATGGAGACGATCGTAGAGATGCTGGATGTAGTCCTGTGGAACGGCTTGCCATGCCATTTCCACCTGGCGCCTCAGTTGGACCAGCGTTCGTGCTGGACGTGCAGACCGCGTGAGACGACGCTTCATCCAGTCCCAAACATGCTCAATGGGGGACAGATCCGGAGATCTTGCTGGCCAGGGTAGTTGACTTACACCTTCTAGAGCACGTTGGGTGGCACGGGATACATGCGGACGTGCATTGTCCTGTTG
Source organism: Schistocerca piceifrons (assembly GCF_021461385.2). NCBI lineage: Eukaryota > Metazoa > Arthropoda > Insecta > Orthoptera > Acrididae > Schistocerca > Schistocerca piceifrons. The sequence goes on along the minus strand of NC_060138.1, from coordinate 1,093,349,949 downwards.
GAACAGCAAGTTCCCTTGCCTGTCTAGGAATGGTAGAACGATGGGTTCGATGACGGTTTGGATGTACCGTGCACTATTCAGTGTCCCCTCGACGATCACCAGTGGTGTACGGCCAGTGTAGGAGATCGCTCCCCACACCATGATGCCGGGTGTTGGCCCTGTGTGCCTCGGTCGTATGCAGTCCTGATTGTGGCGCTCACCTGCACGGCGCCAAACACGCATACGACCATCATTGGCACCAAGGCAGAAGCGACTCTCATCGCTGAAGACGACACGTCTCCATTCGTCCCTCCATTCACGCCTGTCGCGACATCACTGGAGGCGGGCTGCACGATGTTGGGGCGTGAGCGGAAGACGGCCTAACGGTGTGCGGGACCGTAGCCCAGCTTCATGGAGACGGTTGCGAATGGTCCTCGCCGATACCCCAGGAGCAACAGTGTCCCTAATTTGCTGGGAAGTGGCGGTGCGGTCCCCTACGGCACTGCGTAGGATCCTACGGTCTTGGCGTGCATCAGTGCGTCGCTGCGGTCCGGTCCCAGGTCGACGGGCACGTGCACCTTCCGCCGACCACTGGCGACAACATCGATGTACTGTGGAGACCTCACGCCCCAAGTGTTGAGCAATTCGGCGGTACGTCCACCCGGCCTCCCGCATGCCCACTATACGCCCTCGCTCAAAGTCCGTCAACTGCACATACGGTTCACGTCCACGCTGTCGCGGCATGCTACCAGTGTTAAAGACTGCGATGGAGCTCCGTATGCCACGGCAAACTGGCTGACACTGACGGCGGCGGTGCACAAATGCTGCGCAGCTAGCGCCATTCGACGGCCAACACCGCGGTTCCTGGTGTGTCCGCTGTGCCGTGCGTGTGATCATTGCTTGTACAGCCCTCTCGCAGTGTCCGGAGCAAGTATGGTGGGTCTGACACACCGGTGTCAATGTGTTCTTTTTTCCATTTCCAGGAGTGTAGTTAGCAGCGATCATATAGCAAAGCTGGCGAGAGGAATCCGCAAATATCTCTTCTGCTTGCGCTCTCTCTCTCTCTCTCTCTCTCTCTCTCTCTCTCTCTCTCTCTCTCTCTCTCTCCCCCCCCCCTCTACTGCCGCCCGTTTCGAGCTCAAAGACATTGAAAAGCGGAAGATCTACCAAGAAACTCACGATGCTGTCCCCAAATTTCTACGTGAAGGGGTTCTAGTTTTGATTGATTAGTTTACGATCACCCAATTCGAAATAATGAGACACGACGCGCTGAGATTATGAAACGCTTCCACCTTTGTATAACGGTAAATATATCGAAACAAAGTATATCGAAACTAGGAGAATACATGAAGCAAGACAGGATGAAGGTAAAATTATAAAGAATGCAGCAACCAGTCGCGGAAACATAATTTACTTGTCTTGTTGTAAATCGATTTCGACTGGATTTGCAAAAATGGTTCAAATGGCTCTGAGCACTATGGGACTCAACTGCTGTGGTCATCAGTCCCCTAGAACTTAGAACTACTTAAACCTAACTAACCTAAGGACATCACACACATCCATGCCCGAGGCAGGATTCGAACCTGCGACCGTAGCAGTCGCACGGTTCCGGACTGCGCGCCTAGAACCGCGAGACCATCGCGGCCGGCCTGGATTTGCAACAAGATAAATAAATTATGTTTCCGCGACTGGTTGGTACACTATAATTTTATATTCCACGGTCGCAGCACAGAAAGGGAACCTTATGGAGCCCAACATTCGAAGGATGAAGGTAGTTTCTGGGGTGTTGTTTTGCCGTTGCTGTTTACATTTTGTATCAATGACTTAGTAGATGACTGTAGATGCGACAAGAAGTCGTACAGGAGGCAAGCTACCATATACGTTCTGGATAAACACTGCACGAACGCTTAATACATCACTTAGTACTACGTCATCAACTGGTGAATGGATGACCTTAATATTACGCATTTGGGGATAACCCATTATTAGATAACAGTTACATCGAGTTGTAAAGATGAACTGAAGTTGTGTATGTATGTGGTATGTAATGTTGGGTTTTCCCGAAACGCATAATGTTAAAGTCATTCATTCACTAGTTGATGTTTTAATAATTGACCTATTCAGCATTTGCGCATTACTGTTCCAACTAGTAGAAAATGGCTTCAATGTGACATCAGCGTAATCCTCGATTAAAGTGTTATCGAATATCATTACGAACACTCCACCATTCAAATACGAAGTACTGTTCTGTGATTTCACGGTTGATAAAAGAAGCTGAGACCTCAAATACAAGAGCAACATTTTTGTAGTGTATTCTTTCTCGTACGTGTAACATCGCTTAAGGAGTATGTTGAGCGTTTTACTGACAGCATGTGCTGGGCTATTAACCACATTAACAATTGGAAGAATCGGGATTTGTTCTTTATGTATCTTGGGCTGAGCACACAATGATGGTATTGTTGGATTCATTATAATGGAGTCCTTTGTATCTCCTTCTGTGAATATCAAGTTACATCTTTTTAGTGCTTTCTTCGGCTGTGCATTAAATTTGTTGGTTGGATCCCGTCGACTAAACAATTACCACCGAAAAAAGAAAAAAATTACCAAAATAATATAAAAAATTATCGACCGGGATCCAACCAACAAATTTAATGCACAACTAAAGAAAGCACCAAAAAGATGTAACTTCACATTCACAGAAAAAGATATAAGAGACTCCATTATAATGTATCCAACAACACAATCATTGCGTGCCCAGCCCAAGATACATAAAGAACAAATCCCGATTCGTCCAATTGTCAACATAGTTAATAGCCCAGCACATGCTGTCAGTAAAACGCCCAACATACTCCTTAAGCAATGTTACATATACGAGAAAGAATGCACTACAAAAAGTTGTTACGATATTGTTAACAAAATTAAAAATACAAGAGCAATATATTGTGTCAAATGGCTCTAGCGAATAGAGAAGAACCGAACAAGGCCACGGCTGATGAATGAATGCAGATCGGGACCAAAGCAAAGCTGAGACGTAGTGGGCGGTGCGAAAAACACGTCAGCTAGCAACTAGGTCAATAACGACGCGGTTTAAAAAGCGTGTGTTTATCACGTTATTCAGTGTACAACAAAATCGGCTTTTTATTCACAAAATTAAACTTCCTTAATTTAGTCGTACTCTAATAAAGGTATTCTCATATTTCACACTTCTACGCTTTTTTTTCTGTTCACGACTGCGTCCACCACAGTTTCAGTTTTTCGTACTAAAGGACCGGGATGCTGCTCCCAAAGTTCCTGCGCTACATTAATTAAATTTCGCTGAAGTTAGTGCATGCCATATATTCTCAATAAAGCCGGCACAGTGTGTGGTAAGCTCACAGTGCGACCTGAGGTGTGCGAGAACACACTGTGTGTGTTTGGGGAGTAACAGGCCAGAGGCGGTGGAGAGTGCGTTTTAATTACCTGCCACAGGGGCGCGCCGCGGGCTGCATATTCATCCAGGGGCACGGCCTGCCGACACAAAAGGCAGCGGACCGACCCGGCGGGCTTTCTGATAAATAGCGGAGACCGCATTGTGCGACACGGGGAGCGAGAGGGGTGAAACAGGGGGAGAGCCGGCCGTGTTATTGGCCGAGTCTCGGCACAGGCGTTAAATGGGACACTGCTCCAGCGGTCGCCAGGGCAACCGAGGGGTAGCTCGCTAGATGCTGCTGCTACTGCTGCTGCATAAATAGCGCTTACGTCCCACGTCGCAGGCTCAAGTAGCAATGTGTACAGACAAATGGACCTCCCTGAAAACGTTTCTAGGCGCACCGTTACAGCTACAGTTGCAGTTCCTCGGCTACAAGAGGCTGCCTGAAGTTGCTATAGTCTCCATGCAACTTTAAAACTCAGTTTATTTGTTGTATGGATGCTTGGTGTCTCTTCTTTCGGAAATGTAAGAAAGGATGCCTTTCAGAATACGCAGATGTGATACATATTATATAAATTGGAGGAGGGGGGGAAGGGGGGAACAAGAAAGGAAAGGAACTGATGCATGAGGTGCATCGGAACTATATGCGAAATCATCAGCAATGAATGAAAATGTGTGCAGAACCGGGGATCTCGTGCTTACCAGGCAGTTGGATAGCCACTGCGCCATCCGGACACAGTGTTTATCGCAAAAGCTTCTATTATCTCGGGATGCTCGTCGGCGGATTGACTGTCCCACTTAATACCATCTATCCATGACCTCTATGCCCGCCAGTTTTAGATTCCCACTGGAGGTCGAACGATATTGTGCGTCCGCACTGAAGTTTGTAGATTCATTTCTCATCGAGGCTAATTAATTACATGAATGCGTGCTGTCTTTTCTTTCGGACCCATAACCTTCGGTATGGATGCAAAAAATCGTTTAGCTCCAGCGGGAATCTAGAATTAGCGAGCATTGAAGACATGGACGGGGGCCTGCGCTAGGTTGGTTGGGTTGTTTGGGGGCGGAGACCAAACAGCGAGGTCATCGGTCTCATCGGATTATGGAAGGATGGGGAAGGATGTCGGCCGTGCCCTTCCAAAGGAACCATCCCGGCATTTGCCTGGAGCGATTTAGGGAAATCACGGAAAACCTAAATCAGGATGGCCGGACGTGGGATTGAACCGTTGTCCTCCAGAATGCGAGTCCAGTGTGCGAACCACTGCGCCACCTCGCTCGGTCTGCGCTAGGTGGGAATGTGAGTCGGCCAGGGAGCGTGCCGAGGTAGACTGTGTATTTGCAAAAAACACTGTCTGTATGGCGCGCTGGTTAACGCAACTGCCTGGCAAGCACGGGATCCCAGGTTCGAGTCCCAGTCCCAGTCCCACACACTTTTTCACTCGTCGCCGCTGATTCCCCATAAATTTCCGATGCAGCTGATATCATCAATTCCTTCTCTTTCCTTTCCTTCCACCCTCCGCCACCTTCAATGTAGATAATTAGTTCATTTACTCAATACAGTAGTCCCTATACAGTTACTAATATTAGCGTAGAAACTTGTTGTGAAAAACTAGCAAAAATTGAAAAGCAAGACGGCCAAAGTCGGCAAGTGTGGCGTAAACTCCGCCAAGGGAGAGTCTCATGCCAGACAGTAACAGTGGTTACATGAGCAAGAGGAACGGCCTACGCCATTAAGATATAGGAGTATTTCCTCTGTGTCATAATTTAGACGATACATGGTCTGCTGCGATTGTTGTAAATGGAACTATATATACACTGACGTACATCCACCTCCGTAGCGGAGGTTACTAAAGCAGGCCTGCGCGGTGGCGCTCGATACGGAGGTAATCCAGTTCGAATCTCGGTGGTGGAAAATTTTCACTGCAAGTATTTGGCCGGCAAGAGGACGAGAGGTGATGGTGTAAAGTTGTGTCAATGTCCGGCATTAAATTCCAAATCTCACCACAGATTATCATGAAGTGGGGGCTTGTGACACTGTTGATGGTGACCATGCATTGGATGAGGGCGTTAAGGTCGGCTATTGCTATTTGAGAGGAGCAGGCTATGTGCCGGCACTTGCCCTTCATTCACAACACAAACCCAAAACTAACTACAGTGTACAGGCGCTCACCACTGTTATCCCATCCACACTGCGCACTTACACACTTGACACTTCATAACAAGTTGGACGAAGGCAATGGCAAACCATCTCCATTAGGACATTTCCGAAAGCTCCTGCATTTGCTCTTATACACACATTCCCTGAATACGGGACTATTTTGAGTTTGATGCTAACATACAGCGTATGAGAAGGGGCTTCGGGAAACTTTCAAATGGTAGTCATGTTTAAGTGGACAGCTTTTGTGGAGTAAGTAGATTCGAAAGGCTTGATACGACGACGGAGCCTGACACAGCCTCACTTGCAGTGTTTAGACCGCAATAGCCGATTTCTGATGCCTTTCCTTTCACCTTCAGCACATTTTCTGATACTTCAATGAAAAGTCTTAACGCTAACATTAACAAGCATTGTGTTGTTGTTGTTGTTGTTGTTGTTGTTGTGGTCTTCAGTCCTGAGACTGGTTTGATGCAGCTCTCCATGCTACTCTATCCTGTGCATGCTGCTTCATCTCCCAGTACCTACTGCAGCCTACATCCTTCTGAATCTGCTTAGTGTATTCATCTCTTGGTCTCCCTCTACGATTTTTACCCTCTACGCTGCCATCCAATACTAAATTGATGATCCCTTGATGCCTCAAAACATGTCCTACCAACCGATCCCTTCTTCTGGTCAAGTTGTTCCACAAACTTCTCTTCTCCCCAATCCTATTCAATACTTCCTCATTAGTTATGTGATCTACCCATCTAATCTTCAGCATTCTTCTATAGCACTACATTTCGAAAGCTTCTATTCTCTTCTTGTCCAAACTTGTTATCGTCCATGTTTCACTTCCATACATGGCTACACTCCATACAAATACTTTCAGAAATGACTCGGTGTTAACAAATTTCTCTTCTTCAGAAACGCTTTCCTTGCCATTGCCGGTCTACATTTTATATCCTCTCTACTTCGACCATCATCAGTTATTTTGCTCCCCAAATAGCAAAACTGCTTTACTACTTCAAGTTTCTCATTTCCTAATCTAATACCCTCAGCATCTCCAGACTTAATTCGACTACATTCCATTATCCTCGTTTTGTTACTGTTGTGTTACTGCACTTGTTTTTTAACGAGCTATCAAATGACATTAAAAAATGTAGGTCGTTCCATTCAGAAAACCTGAACTGGCTCCAATGACTCGGTTGATGCAACGGTTAAGTAAATTACATGAGCACAAAAGTAGGTGCCACTCGTTTCGTTCAAGAAATAAAAGGTGTGGAAGTGTTAGGTGACTGAACCTGTATGCAGGCTGTTGTATGTTACATCGGTGTACAGGATATTTCACAAACGCGTCACATAATTTGGTACTGAGGAAAGGGCTATTGAAGGGCGTATTTCCGAAGCAACATTTGTTAGGGAAAGGAAAATTCGCAGGACAAACACAATTTTACATATTCTGCGTTAGCTTCATTCGTGGAGCCTACATTTTTGCATATGCCTCTTGTCGTACGACTTAGATAGGGACAAGGGAGAGAAGATTCCTAGAAGTACGTGGTAGACAATCCACTAAAGGTAAAAAATCAGATAACATTTATACCGTATCATCTCTAACACTACTTGAATTACAGAACTTCCGAAAATAAGTATTTATATTAGGCTGAAGATGTGAAAAGAAGTGGTCAAGTTTACACAGGCGGAAAATGAACCACTACTTCCTGAGAACACCATTCACTTTGACTTGAAAGAAAACACTTTCTCATAAAATGGGTTAGCATAATTTGCATGAAGGATCCCCGTCTTCTTCATTTCAAATAATCTAGCGTTCCAAAGACCCTATGTACACCACAGAAGTTTGGCACCGGGCAATACACTAGTCACTCTTCTAATACAGCACTACAGTCGCTTTGGAGCAATATGGAAGATGCAGAACTGTTACGAAGCCGCCATTCTTCTGTAATATTTCTGGCTTTACAGCCATCATTTCAGCTACAAGAAGCACTTTCTTAGGGCAGTTCAGAAGGTAGTAGTGGGAAGATGACGTAATGTGGTGTAAATTACCAATGACATATGGTTTATTCCGTATGAGTATCGTGAGAAAGACCACCTAAATTGTGGTATTTCTCCGCGAGTGGCTGCTGTGTTCGGAAGTAGCACGCCAAAATGATGAACTTCTGTTATTAATATTAGAAAAACTACACAGTAAATTTCCTTGCATTTCTTATAAAAGCATTTCTCAGTAGCAGGCTATCAGTCCATTATCTCAAAAGCGTTAACAATTAGCAGAATTATGAACAACTACTAAACGAAAAGGCGGACGAAGCACTTTGAGGTTTTCGGATTGCGCCTAACTTGGATAGCGGGAGAAGTGTTTCAGTTGTAAGATCAGAGCTGGTTCATCAGTCTCGGAAGACAGACGTGTTGTCTGCCTCGGTCGATACCGGTTAAGAATTTAATTGGCAATATCTGGTTATTTGATCATGTAACTGAGAACAACTGATAGTAATTACGCAAATGTGAAGTTCATTGTTTTCTTTGTTTTCTACGAAAGTGTGAGGAATGGAAAGTATTTGTGATTAACAAAGGCGACTAAAATTGTGCAGTTTTTCGCTTCTGCTAATAATAAGCAAGTGGCATCCCGTTTAAACATACCAATTTAAAATTTAATTATTTATGCAGTAGCAGTTCATCGTTAAGCGGTTACTACAGCCTCAACATTACGGATTTACAACCTAAATGCTGTTTTCTGCGCAGGGAACAACTACAGAAGACGCAAGTTGGTGAACATAACTCAGAACTTAAGCATTCCACTCAGTGAGGTGTAAACGACGAGGCACGTCGCGTGTTCCGAAATCTTAATACAAATGAGATCAGTGACACGTCATAAGTGAGACAATTTTTGAGAGACGGGATTTGTCACACACACATGAATTCCTCTCGCTATCTACATCTTCTCTCTCATTTTCCACCTGCCGTACATCCTCCGCTGACGTCAGCGGAGTGGTTGGTAAGTATGTGCCGGTCGATTGTGCAGATTGAACGCAGTTGCTCGAGGCGGCGTGGAGACGTTCAAAATGGTTCAAATGGCTCTGAGCACTATGGGTGGTCATCAGTCCCCTAGAACAACCCAAGGACATCACATACTTCCATGTCCGAGGCAGGACTCGAACCTGCGACCGTAGCAGTCTCGCGGTTCCAGACTGAAGCGCCTAGAACCGCAAGGCCACCGCGGCCGGCCGTGGAGACGTGACAGAATGGCAGAAACGATCCATAGTGTTTGGTCGTGCCCATGACGACACTATCAATAAAATTGCCTCGGTGTATCATCGCTGATTGTTCAACGCGTCTACAAGGAATCGTGTACCACTCGTCATCATCTGACATGGCGTAAGAACAGAGAGCGTATAGCAGATCGAAACTGACAAGACAGCCGTGTTTAGCGAGTGTTTGTCGTACCTTGACTTGAGCCCTCTTACCTTGAACATGAACCAGGATGTTTATTTCAGCATCTCAGGAACCCTTTTTCCTATGTATTCATGAGTATGCTGTGGACACTTCCATATTCCAAGATGACAGCCGTGTCCACAGGCACACTGTTCCTGTTTTGACGGGCACAGACATGCTATCTATCGAATCTTGGCTGGCCAGCTAAATAGTCCGATCTTAGCGTAGAAGATGTCAGACTATTTGGAAGAGGGACTGAAAGACTGCAGTCAGTATCCACTCAGTTTGGTTGCTATTTGCTATCAGGACTAGGGTCAGTGTTGCGCCATTGTAGCGTCATGTCTCCTGGGCTGGGCCATTTCTGTGTCCGCTGTGCTTACATTTACGTTATGGAGGAGGAGGAGATCAGTGTTTAACGTCCCGACGTCAACGAAGTCACTCGAGACAGAGCTCAAGCTCGGATTTGGTAAGGATGAGGAAGGAAATCGGTCGTGACCTTTCAAAGAAACCATCCCAGCATTTGCCTTAAGAGATTTAGGAAAATTACGGAAGACCTAAATCAGAATGGTCAAATACGGGTTTGAACCGTAGTTCTCCCGGATGCGACTCCACTGTATGTTATGCCTTAAGTGCGTTCGCCACTTAAAACTATGGCCTCTGATTATTGTGCCATCTCTTTCTTCCATTTTATCTGTGTAAGAAAAGCGTTGTTGATAAAATTGTTCCCTCGAGGCTACGTTTCTGGTCGTAAAACAACACATGAAAGCTTCCGTAATCGTCTAGCTGCCGCAGCAATTTTTGTTTTTTTTTTGTTTTTGTTTTGGTTTTAGGGCGCAAAACTGCTATGGTCATTAGCGACCGGTCCGTGACTTAGGAAACAGTAAAAATCGAAAATGGAAACCAGCAGCAATGGGAACGAAACTCAAAAAATTGGAGAAACTAAGAGCAGAAGAAGGAAGGCTTAAAATCCACTACAGAAAGGGGTTGGTTGTCCCAAAAAAAAAAAAAGCTTCAAATGACTGACGTCATTTCACTGGCACTAATGAACTCGAGAACGCGATCGGCCGAACGCGTGTCATCTGCTAAAATTGACGATATATCAGGCGACAGCTGTAGACAGGCGCGTAACGGAGTAAAATAGGGGCACTCAATTAAAAGGTGTCTTACCGTCCTCAGTTGAGAGCAGTGGGGACAGAGTGGGGGAGAATCGCCGCTTAAAAGATGTCGATGGCTAAAGAGACAGTGCCCTGAATGAGATTTTCACTCTGCAGCGGAGTGTGCGCTGATATGAAACTTCCTGGCAGATTAAAACTGTGTGCCCGGCCGAGACTCGAACTCGGGACCTTTGCCTTTCGCGGGCAAGTGCTCTACCATCTGAGCTACCGAAGCACGACTCACGCCCTGTACTCACAGCTTTACTTCTGCCAGTATCTCGTCTCCTACCTTCCAAACTTTACAGAAGCTCAGATGGTAGAGCACTTGCCCGCGAAAGGCAAAGGTCCCGAGTTCGAGTCTCGGTCGGGCACACAGTTTTAATCTGCCAGGAAGTTTCAGACAGTGCCCTATCCGCCAAGGCAATGTGTTTAAGAGCCGACGTACATTAACGGCCACTTCCACTAGTACATCCCCGCCTTTCATTAGTCTGCCACTCCGTTAAGAGTAGACTACTCTTCCTGGTGTGTCGGCTTAAAACTTTCTGGAAATCTTCTTCAAACGTGGATATATTACACACAATAAAAGAATCCGCATTAACCTCACTAAAACGACTTCACTTCTGCTGATCTCCTGGCAGAACTCTACAATGCACCGAGCACCTGCGTTTTTAAAAATGTGAGAGTTTAGAAATCAGCATCGGGACGCCGTTTAGGAAATGACGCCGATTCTCCGATACAACTCTGAACGCGACAAACGCCACTCTGTGCAGAAAAAACAAGTAGCATAACAGAAAAACACCTAACAATGATTTGGACGACAAACTGAACACCTGTATAACCCCTCCAGTTATTCTTATACTCGAGTTACTGTGGTGATTTTCTTTTAGCTACCGACACATTCGAATAGCTATTGCTGTCAATGGGCTTTCTGTTCAAGCAGTACCGGAGCCTTTGCGTGGCACTTTGCTCACTGCACATTTTCGTGTAGTATCGCAGCGAATTCTTGAACGAGACGTTCCTGCGCACGTTCGTATCGACCGGTAGCCGCATCTTTAAATAACCGTCATTAATACTTCAATCTCTTTACGTAACCGCGAAAGGCTATTATTCGTTTCTGGTAGTTTTGTGAGGAATTCTACACCCAGAAGGACAGTGGTGGTCTCATGAAATGAAGAAAAGCGCAAGCGAACGACCTTACTACATATAGAAATCTATTTTAATTTTTTATGGTTTACAATACCGTTACAGAATACCAGAGGGAATAATTCAGCAACTTTGTTTTACTTAATGTTTTCTTTTGACCCGAGTCTTTAAATTACTGTCTTAAAAAATGGAAAAATAATAACACCACCACCGTACATTAAATTAATTGACGAGATATAAAATTTCAGTGTAAAAGACTCCATTTCCCGCTCTAAATATAATTATCTTCCTGGAGCATCATTTGTATAGTTCGAAGCGAATATTTGCTTTAAGGAAATCAAGCTAATCGTATTTCGGGAGCTGATACGCGCTGTAATGCATGACACTGACGTCAATTTTTTTCCTCATAATGCATCCGTTCAGCGCGCGTACTAACACACCACCTTACAGGATCTTAGGCGAGCCGTCTGCCCCATTCGACACTGACTGTCCAGCACAGTACTGCCTGGCTAGTACAGTACCTTACAACGGTGTCTAGGCACTATGGTCCTTTCAGTAACGAAGACAGCAAGTTTAGCGCAGTGCGTGCCTCGTTATGCAATGTTTACGTGACAGGAGATGTGAAAACCTGTTATCTCGGAAGTGTGGGCTCTTACACTTAGCATTTTACCCGTCTTCACAACAATGCGCCTCATTCCAACACTGACATGTATCACAGTTTCTTTTTCCAGATTTCCCAGTGCTACTACTTGAATATTTGTGTGTTGAAAATCGTTATTTGTAACAGTTATTCATCAATACGCCCACTCTTTTAATACTATCATGTCTTGAAAACCCTGGTTCCTTTCTAGATGCATTTATGAAATATACAAGTTTTCCGCCTGACGTGTAACAGACGACGTGTACACAGGAGCGACATGAATTCTACGGTCAAACTTGAGATTTTTCAGCGTAATTTATTGACAAGAACACATGCTCCCCAAGACATGAAACCTGTCAAATATAGGTGTAATGAGGTGTGAGTTGGAGATGTGGATGACTCTGTGGTAGGTCCATGTATTCTCTAGACGCATTACTGGTGCTGTCTACTACAATTATGTTCACAATACTCCTCCAGGCTTTCTAGAAGACATAGGCGCTAATAGAAGTAAGAATATGGGTTCCGCATGATGGGACGCCATTAAATTTCCGACACACTGTTCAAGAGCAGCTGGTTGATCTCTACAAAGGAAGATGGACACTTAAGAGTTGGATTAATTCCATGGTCTGCACGTTCCTTCGACCTCGATCATTTATATTATCTGTGCGACCACGTACATTATAAAGGTGGATTTAAAAAACGAGAATTTTTGTCTCTTGGAACGAATTTTAAAATTTTACATGCTGCGTAATCTACTCATAAAGAGTGTAGTCTTATGGTAAAAAAAGGTGTGTGAAATCTTATCGGACTTAACTGCTAAGGTCATCAGCGCCTAAGCGTACACACTACTTAACCTAAATTATCCTAGGGACAAACACACACACCCATGACCAAGGGAGGACTCGAACCTACGCCGGGACCAGCCACACAGTTCATGACTGCAGCGCCTCAGACCGCTCGGCTAATCCCTTATGGTAAAAGTTTACATTTAGAAACTGTATATTTCTAGAGGGAGCACACATCACGGCGTATAATTTACCCAGGCACTATTCATTCCGCATTTGAGAATGAGAGCACTCAGTGACTTCCAACAAACTTTACGCACATTTTCAAACCTTAACATCCGTCACGAACTTATGACATGTTTATCACTTACTACATTTTCTCTGTTCGTGCAGTGAAACTGCTGCATCAGGCATGAGGTTTTAATTTACTACTTGTCTACTATCACTTCCATTCGCAACAAATTTTGCCAACAGTATCCACATATACCACTAAATTTACCTGCAAAATTATGACACTGTACAACACACAGTTCGGGAATGTGACGCTTAATGCGAGGGAGTTCTATTATTTCAAGAACCGGGATGAGTGCTTACTGGGCGGCCCTTTATTTTTGGGACCAGTAATAAGTAACATGGGGCCGTTTCTGCCTTGTACAGTGCGCTGGCGGTAGTGCTCACTTTGCTCGGGATGTTTAATAACTGCCACACAGAGTGAGTCGACTTGTGCCTTATTGATACTCATAGCGAATGAATGTCGGGTGGAAAACTGTAACCGCTTTAAATCTAAGGGCATATTCAAATCACTGGGCATCAACGGAATGAGAAGAATAAATAGGTCTCCACCTGCGGCATACCCCACGATGACGGTGGCCTCTAGTACGTTATGCAATAGGTTCTTCACAGCGATCCTTGTTCCGTTGTATATGTATCAACGGCAACTAATCAATAAATATGAGTCTGCAGTCACGTTTGTGTTAAATTCTAGAGCTTTCTCTTGTTCCGCGATCTAGTGAACCCTGATGGTACTATCTCCAAGAGTGGTATTGCCGCTGTAATTTATTCTTGCGACATGAATTACAGGCATCGTGATGATAATGATGAGGTCCCATACTCCAAGGAGCGTAGGGGACGATGCGGGAGACCCGCACTGCTGTACTAGGCAAGGTCCTACTGGAGGTGGTTTGCCACTGCCTTCCTCCGACCGTAATAGGGATGAATGATGACGATGATGAAGACGACACAAAAACACCCAGTCATCACGAGGCAGGAAAAATCCCTGACCCCCACCGGGAATCGAACCCGGGACCCCTTGCGCGGGAAGCGAGAACGCTACCGCAAGACCACGAGACGCGGACACAGGCATCTTACTAGGATATATTTCGTTCATTAGCATTTAATTTTTCATCAATTCTTTTGAGCGTGTCATCTAAATGTAGAAATTTGAAGTAAATCCGTCCTGTATATAGGAATCATGCAGGAATGTGACGTAAATGGAAGAAGTACGTTAAGATATTTTTGTCGACAACCTTTCCCATATATATATATATATATATATATATATATACTCCTGGAAATGGAAAAAAGAACACATTGACACCGGTGTGTCAGACCCACCATACTTGCTCCGGACACTGCGAGAGGGCTGTACAAGCAATGATCACACGCACGGCACAGCGGACACACCAGGAACCGCGGTGTTGGCCGTCGAATGGCGCTAGCTGCGCAGCATTTGTGCACCGCCGCCGTCAGTGTCAGCCAGTTTGCCGTGGCATACGGAGCTCCATCGCAGTCTTTAACACTGGTAGCATGCCGCGACAGCGTGGACGTGAACCGTATGTGCAGTTGACGGACTTTGAGCGAGGGCGTATAGTGGGCATGCGGGAGGCCGGGTGGACGTACCGCCGAATTGCTCAACACGTGGGGCATGAGGTCTCCACAGTACATCGATGTTGTCGCCAGTGGTCGGCGGAAGGTGCACGTGCCCATCGACCTGGGACCGGACCGCAGCGACGCACGGATGCACGCCAAGACCGTAGGATCCTACGCAGTGCCGTAGGGGACCGCACCGCCACTTCCCAGCAAATTAGGGACACTGTTGCTCCTGGGGTATCGGCGAGCACCATTCGCAACCGTCTCCATGAAGCTGGGCTACGGTCCCGCACACCGTTAGGCCGTCTTCCGCTCACGCCCCAACATCGTGCAGCCCGCCTCCAGTGGTGTCGCGACAGGCGTGCATGGAGGGGCGAATGGAGACGTGTCGTCTTCAGCGATGAGAGTCGCTTCTGCCTTGGTGCCAATGATGTTCGTATGCGTGTTTGGCGCCGTGCAGGTGAGCGCCACAATCAGGACTGCATACGACCGAGGCACACAGGGCCAACACCCGGCATCATGGTGTGGGGAGCGATCTCCTACACTGGCCGTACACCACTGGTGATCGTCGAGGGGACACTGAATAGTGCACGGTACATCCAAACCGTCATCGAACCCATCGTTCTACCATTCCTAGAGCGGCAAGGGAACTTGCTGTTCCAACAGGACAATGCACGTCCGCATGTATCCCGTGCCACCCAACGTGCTCTAGAAGGTGTAAGTCAACTACCCTGGCCAGCAAGATCTCCGGATCTGTCCCCCATTGAGCATGTTTGGGACTGGATGAAGCGTCGTCTCACGCGGTCTGCACGTCCAGCACGAACGCTGGTCCAACTGAGGCGCCAGGTGGAAATGGCATGGCAAGCCGTTCCACAGGACTACATCCAGCATGTCTACGATCGTCTCCACGGGAGAATAGCAGCCTGCATTGCTGCGAAAGGTGGATATACACTGTACTAGTGCCGACATTGTGCATGCTCTGTTGCCTGTGTCTATGTGCCTGTGGTTCTGTCAGTGTGATCATGTGATGTATTTGACCTCAGGAATGTGTCAATAAAGTTTCCCCTTCCTGGGACAATGAATTCACGGTGTTCTTATTTCAATTCCCAGGAGTGTATATATATATATATATATCCAGTCAGATTACAGAATGTAATGTACACAGTGATCTGTCTTGAGGTAAAGTGTGCAAAATTTCAACCAGATCGGCATAAAATCGTAGATTTGTATGAATTACAAACAAACAGGCACCGTTTTTTTTTTATAGGCCATTAATACAGTATTTTTGTCCAAAAATTCACGAGCAAACTATGAGAAATCAAGGGTTGTCCGAGAGCAATACTGTCCACTGGAGGGTTAAACAACTGAGGCAGCTAGTGTACTTACCACACCGAGAATCTCCTCCTGGGCAGAGCCGGCGCTCCCGGCGGAGGCGGCGGGGGTGGCCCGCGAGGGCATGCGGGCAGCAGGGCGGGATTCAGAACGGGGGCGACGGCGGGGGCAGCAGCGGCAGCGTTGGGGGCGGCGCCGTCGGCGGACTCTGAGCGCAGCGCCAGCAGCCGCGGCAGCTGCCCCCGGGGGCAGGGGCCCGCCCCCGCGCTGTTGCGGCGCTCGCGCGAGTGGAACGAGTTCCAGCGGCGCAGCTGCTCCGGGGCGGCGGGGGCGGACGGGCGCCGGGGGCAGGGCGGGGACCCCATGGGGGCAGGGCACGGGGGCGGCGTCTGGTGCTTCCGCATGGCGCCTCACCCCATAGCCGAGGCGCCGCCGCCAGCCAGACGCTCGGTAAACACTTCTTCACCTCTCAGTAGGACCCTCACTGTTCACCAGGCGGCATCGCATTCCGAAACACACTGACCGTACTTCCACCAAAGTATCCAAACACTTCGTCCTGCGCTCCACTGACCCTGACCCTAGTCTGCTTGCCACAGCTACGTAATGTCGAACCTCTTTTCAAATATCGAGTGGGCTTTGAAGTAAAACGACCTGCGCCTCTCTTTTAACCAGACTGCACGAGTCCATAAGCAGCTGTGACCACTCCGTGGCCTAACCGAATGTCACACGTCAGGTGCGGGTCCGAACGACGCCCTACTCGTATGATATGGCTTCCTCTAACCCCTGCTGTCACACTCGTTCCGTGCTCTTCCCAGACACTTTTGGCGTCATATCAAATTATCACGTAAGGCGGCTAGGCAATCCCGGCTGCTTCGCACACGATTGGCACTGAAAAAGTCCAACACATTGCGTTGCAGCAAACATTTCTGGAAGGTGATTTCCAAGTGTCTGAATTTGGGGCGGAATTAATGTCATTTTTCTTACCACAATATTTCGGCAACTTCCTTTGTTGCCTTCGTATGGTCAAATTCGCTTGGAGCCCAAGAAGCGAACAACGAGATTAGCATTCCACATCTGACGAAGACAATTGGGAAATATTCCATACAAAAAGTTCAGGTGAAATCTTCCGGATTTTTGGCAGAGGCCAGTCGGGACTGTCTAGCGTGGCTTACGAAACAAGTTTGTTGATACAGCCACTATCTACAGCAAGGATGTAAATATTCGCTTAATAATTTCAGACACCTCTTTCCCGCTGAAATTTAATATTTCATTACCAGACGTGTTTCGCCCTTGTTTATGTTCAAGACATATTCTGTTCACTACTTTCTAGAATGATGAACAGTTCAGTGAACATTCAGATCGAGTAGGAGTTTCTTTTAGAGGCCAAGAGGACATGCCTGACATGGCTTATAAAGGGTTTTAGGGCTAAAGGTACCGATAGAGTGAGCGTTGGTACCTTAATATGTACCAGTTTCATTTGGTTAGTTGTTTTTTATCGTCATCTAATAGTCTGCCCGCAAACACATCACATCTACATGATTACTCTGCAATTCACAATTAAGTGCGTGCCATAATTCACTACTTTATGTTTTTCTGTACAGTCGTAACTGGCCGCCAAGGGAACTACGCCTGTCAGTATAGGCTCAACATAAAAACATACTACTCCTAATAGATATAATTTTTAGTCCAGAAATGAAGTAAATACTGATGTTCTTCAGTAAACTGTCTTCGGTCACCAATAAAAATATCTGTACCTGTACCCCTAAAAACCGTCGTAACAAGTCTATTGGTGTTCGTTCGGAAAATTCAAACGCCTTCTGGTTGTTGCAATATGACGCTTTCTCCTTGTTGCAATGTAACATTAAATTTCCTGACGCGCGTATTGTTGCTGGTCAAATATTGTGGAAAGAGATGGGATATTTATTCCGCTGAAAACACAGACACTTGGAGATCACCAGTTTCTCTGAAAAACACTTAACGACCATCCCTCAAAAACACTTTCAATCTCCTCTCAGGTTGCTAGCGCAGACAACGAATTGGGACTTAATGGTGGTCTCATACCTTTCGTAAGCAATGCGCAAAGTACTTAGACGGGGGCGTATAGCGTGCTCAAATGGCCGCGTTGGTCGAGCCCTGATTAAAAAGGCCACACTTTGCCCGTCGATAAATTCTGATCTCTCAGTTTGTTTTGACCAAGATGCTCACATCGTTATTCAGTGAAAGTGTCATTCTGTAAGAAATTCGTTGTTTTAGTCACATTTGAAGACGAGGGGTGTGAATAATAGATACCGTACTCTATTTGCTCAAGGAAGGGCATTTCTAGTTTTTCGCTCTCCGAATAATGTAAAATGTAAAGTAGCACAGATATCTGGAGTTTAGCAGCCCAAACAGTAGTTTCGAGAAATGCGGTTACCAAATTAGAACGGTTTTCAGAGGCAACTGGTTCTAAATTTAAAATTTTTACGAGAAATATTTCATTCTCATGCAGCTTTACGTGTTTTGATATTACAAATACTATAAATTTAGTTCTGGAGAAGATTTATTCACTTCGGCAACTTCATGTTCTTCATGTTCGAAAAACTGTAGTGCATTATTGGATACGAACATAGTGAGTCAATCTCGGAATTGTAAAACTTCTCATCAGTTTTGGTTTCTTACGTCAAACAAGCTATAAAATGACTCTTTCGCGTATTCGCGTATACGGCTACGGTCAAATAACAGCTGAATCAATACTCATTTCCATCGTTACTGCAAGAACCAAAATTTTAAAACTAAGAAAATTATAGGCAAAAAGGAAGGGTACACGCAGTGATTTATCCTGTACAACTTAATGCACGAAATAAGCAAAGGAAGGAGGGAAGAGGCATGAGAAAATGATATTATGTAACCTACTCATTAAAGTGCGCTTGAAGAATAAACGGGTAATGTAATGCGAAGACGACTGTCGTTCACATTAAGTTCACCGTCATTCAAAAACTGTGTTTAATACATTAAGTCGTCAAACGATAAATTAATACTGCTTTCTTACACTATCTAACGAGCACTCGTTTTGGCTGTTCTTAAATTGAAGCTGTCGGGATCACGTGCTCTCACCGTTAACGTTTTCATCGTCTTCTGACGAATTGGATGCGAAACTGCACAAATTTCCTTTCCTATGGCCTACAAGTCTGTTCATTTCAAAGAAACACTTACATCCCACTTCCTCCATATTTGTTGGATACGTTCCAATTTCTGTCTTCCTGTACAAGTTTTGCTCTCTAAGGCTCTGTCTAGTACCATGGGAATTACCACCTGGTGTCGTAAAAACATGGCCTACCACTGAAGGTCTGAGGAGATAAGAATAATGCCATCCCAGCTGCAAGCCCTTTATACGGATCCGAAGTCGTTTTTACTCATCTGTGACTACTAAAATATTGTGCACAACTTTAAATCGTTCGTTGATTTTATCCATACTGGAGGAGAGGTTGTGGTTGTGATCGTCAATGTTAAAAAATATATCGGCTCAACCACTTGTTTATAGTGTAAAACACTAAGAGTGACGCGTTTCGGAAGTCAAGCTTCCATCATCAGAATAATAAAAAGTAAAAGAGCCTGTTAAAACTCGCTAAAATGGAACATGCACCAGGCACAATAAAACTGATAGTAAAATTAAAACATCGTGGCTACTTCCCTTGTTGCAGACGTGTCTTCCAATGTGCATCTCCACATAGTCGTCAAAATAAATAAATATATATAACAGGTTCTTTTACTTTTTATTATTCTGATGATGGAAGCTTGACTTCCGAAACGCGTAAGTCTTAGTGTTTTACACTATAAACAAGTGGTTGAGCCGATATATTTTTTAACATCAAATCGTTCGGTTTAAAGAGTTGCGGCTATTTTCCTATTTTATGCTATATTTAATTTGCAAATGCTTAAACTACATTTCAAATCTTGAAGCGAACGTTCAATTACTATTGTATACAACTGTGTAGCTACACGGAAATAGGATACGCATTAGATTCCTTGTTGTGGGTATAGAGATTGGTAGTAATAATTAATAAATAATTATGAGTATGACGCAGTGTCCTGCAGCTAATAAACGGTACGAGTCCGCTACTGGCTGCTCGGAGTCTGCAAAGCGTGCGGAGAAGCTGGCTGCCAGAAAGCGTGTGGAGGAAAAGGAAAGAAAGCCGGCGAAAGGAAAGGGGATCCCGCGTCCGGCTGGCACGCGCTGCCGCTCTTGCCGAAACTCGGCGCTACGCCTGAGGACGCCGCGGCGTCAGCGGCCGAAACGCGCGACACCCAGGCGCCGCATATCTCCTGTATCGCGGCAAGCCGTTACCTTCACTACCGCCCAAGGGATAATTCCCCATATGCTCGAGAGAGCACTGCTGAAACAAATAACTTATCTGTCAGCTGGTGCTCAACTTGGGAAATGAAAACCACAACTCATTACCAAGCCTAATACGATGTACAAAACCCGTTGGCATTCGAAACAGCATCCAGTCGTCTCGGAATGGGTAAGTACATGTCCCGTATGGTTTTTCAGTGGAATCTTATACCATTCTTCCAGCAAAATAGTGGCCAATTCTGGTAATAATGATGGAGGTGGACAACGATCGTTCACCCTTCCTTTCAAAGTTGGCATTATCTTCTGTTATATAATACTAACAATAATAATCTTGTACTAAAACACATTTAGAGAGAGGTGAAACTGTTAAGAGTAAAAATCATTCCGAGTCTTTCATTATTTCCCTACGGTCTCCCAACAACGGCACCTTCCTATACACAACAGCTTCTTATATTACTTACATGGCTATAGTTCTGGCAATACCTGCCATCACCTCCTCCTCCTGTGCGGATGCACACATATTCCCCGAACTCTTACGGCACTTGGAAGACTGTCTTCCATGAGTAATGAGTGTGTTGCGGTGGGAGACTACAAATGTAGTGTGTGGACATACAAAGTGAGAATGTGGGTCTCGCGGGAGGCGTGCGCAAGATAGTCCCTGCAGTCGCACTGTCCTCTGTGCCCCTCAGTGGCTCAGATGGAAGCTGGCACGGTAACTCAGCGTGTTCGGTCAGAGGGTTAGCTGCCCTCTGTAATAAAGAAACTGAGTTATTGGATCAACGACGAACTGACATGGGTGTCTTGCGACCTCCACCCCGAGTAGGTACAACGAACGAAAACGAACAAAATGAGATTAAAAAAAAAAAAGATAGAGCGTCTGCCACGTAAGCAGGAGATCCCGGGTTCGAGTCCCGGACGGAGTACACATTTTCACTTGTTCCCGTTGATATATATCAACGCCCGTCATCAGCTGAAGGTATTAATATAATTCTAATTTCGCTTCTTATATTGGTGCTGTTTCCGTGTGATTAATCGTTTAGAGTTTACCAACACACTGAGTACACACGTCACCGCTAACAAAAAACTGGAAAACAGCTGGGCCCTTCACGCACTCGCCAACTGTTTCAGTTTTCCGTACTTTTAGTTGGACTTCGTTCATCACTGAAGACCACTCGCTCTCCACTTCATACTCGCAACACTTTTAAAACCACAGCTCCGCCGCACAGGCCTCACGACTGCCTTTCTACCCTAGCTTCAAAATCGCTCCACGAAATTATTTTAACATGTACAATTTTCCGCCGGTCCGCCTCCAGCGTAGAATATGGGCTGCAATTGACTATTTCCTGCTAACGCGCGTGGTACTTGCTGTAAAATGTTTTACTTCCTGGCAACGCTTTCCGCCGTTTCTTTCCGAAGACATGAATAGACAGCGACCATGTTGCGGAAATCACACGCCTTAGAGGACAGCATGGTCCGGCCAGACCACCACCATTTAGTCGGATCATGTTCAGGCTGGAAAATAGTCCCAGTCCCGCGGAAAGTGGCGCTTGCGTTCACTACAGAGAGTAACAATAACCAATAGGTGGGGACAGGGACTTATATGCTACACGTTGTGCAGTTTAAGATGGCGAATAACGCTCCTCTATGCACTGTATATATGTGGCTTGCCGTGTGCAAGATCCCCTCGCAGTACCAAACCTCCACGAAAGTTTCTCGATTTAGCCACGAGTCCATAGAAAGCAGTGAAGGTGAAGTACAGTTCAACTAATCATGTTTCCCCGCTCGAGAGAACAGAAGGTAAGTTAACCCTTTCTCGGACTACCTTTTTCAATCGGCCCATAAGATTTCCTCCTAATTGCTCTTCGCAACTCTCTCGTTGATTTTGTTCGTTAAAGCAGTATTTGTAACTTACTGGGTTTGTTTGAAGAAGGAAGCGGACGACCTCAGTGGCTATAATTTCGGCGTACGGGTAACTAATCTATTTTAATAAGTCCGTGATCCCATTGTGGTCCATTTATTAGCGGACAGCATAAAACACTTTACAATTAAATAGTTGAAACAGTTCTGCACATAAATATCAAAAATCGAGAGCATGGGTAAGACGAGTAGTACAGAGCATTACCACAGACTAGAAACTAGAGCCACGCATCAGAAACGTTGTACACACTTCGTAGTTATTCGTAAGTGATTCTTGCTGAATAATTTTCATTTGTTTCCGGTTTTAACGCTAGGCTCCTCCTAGCATTACTGCGTCAAAGGTGGACTCTGGCTACTAATATTTGTTGAAGAAAATTCTCAGTTTCGCGCCTGAATATATGTGGTTTCCTTAGTACAGATCGGGAAGCAAGATTCTTTCTCGTGGCTCGCTTACATCTTCGCACTCCACAGACTAACTATGGCGCCATATGGGCCATCTGTTACTTAGGCCTGCGTGGGGAACAGCTTCTCACTCGCTACTGATGTATTCTGCATTGCTGCTTAAAGAAGCCGATTACTTTTGGTAACTACATCGTCCCAAAAATATGTAACCATTTAGGAAATAAAAGGCTGCCCAAAAAGAGGAACCTCACGCCTGTACATCTACTTTGCCAGCGCACATAATGTGAGATGGTGCCCAATGGAAACTTGTGATGTTTCTGGCTTTGCAGACATCGTATTCAGCTACAAGAAGCTCTTCTTAGGGCAGTTGAGAAGGCACCAGTGAGAAGATGACAATGTGGTGTGAAAGACCGATGACAAATTGTTTGTTCGGTAAGATTATCAAAAGAAAGACCGCCTAAATTGTGGTCCCTCCTCGCGATGGGCTGCTGCATTAGCGCGCCAGAATTCTATTATTAACATTAGAAAAACCAAGCAGTGAATTTACTTGCATTTCATATAAAAGTACCTCTCAGCAGCAGGTTATCATTCCTTTTTTCCAAAAGTTTTAGACACCAGCAGAATAATAAACAGTTGCTAAACGAAAAGGCAGAGGAAACACTTCGGAGATCTTCGCATCGCGCAGGGGACAATATCTATAGAGGACTGCAGGGTGGTTGGCGGGCGAAGAGGTTCCGCTGTAAGATCAGAGCTGGTTCGGCAGCCTCGCAAGACAGACGCTGTGTGCCTTGGTCTGTATCGGTTAAGAACTTAATTAGCAATCTGTATTTATGTGGACATGTAACTGAAGGTAACTTTATAGTAAATACGCAAATACGCTGTTCATTAATTTGTTTATTTTCTGCAAAAGTGCAAAGAATGGAGATTATTTGCAATTCATAAAGTGCTTTATAACCGTGCAGTTTATCGTGTTCCGCTAATAAAAACAAGCGAGTGGCATCCCGTGTAAACAAACTAATTGCGGATATAATTATCTATACAATGTCAGTTCCTCGCTAACAGTTTATTATAGCAGCCTGAAGGTAACGGATTCACAACCTACGTGCTGTTTTCAGCGCAAGGGACATCTGTAGGAGACTGCAGGGTG
The DNA here is from genome assembly GCF_021461385.2 of Schistocerca piceifrons. NCBI lineage: Eukaryota > Metazoa > Arthropoda > Insecta > Orthoptera > Acrididae > Schistocerca > Schistocerca piceifrons. The sequence continues at coordinate 1,093,326,261 of NC_060138.1, read as the reverse complement.
GTGAACGTTAGTCAGAATTTATGCATTCCACTCGGGGAGGGGAAGCAACTAGGCACCTCGCGTGTGCTGCAATCAGAGTACAAATGATATCAGCGACACGTCATCCGTGGTAACACAGAGGAGGTATGAAGGAGAGAAATTTTAGAGGGAAGGGGTCTATCATACGCACGCAGATCTCTGTCTGTCGCCCTCTCTTCTTCAACGTGCCGCGAACTCCTCACAAAGCAACTGACAGTGGACTCTGCTTTCCTGCTGGACGCAGGCCTGCAGCTGTTGTCTGGGCTGCGCTGTGTTGTGACCTGAGGCCTGTGTCGTGTCGTCTCCTCATCAAGCCTCGTTACGGCCAGACCTCAGCCGCGGAGCCACAACATCCGCCGTCCACCAGCTGATGAGCGTCCCTCCCAGTCACAGCGAGCCTCTGATGCTGGGACCGACAGTGTTCTGAGAGGACCCGTAGGCCCGGCAACGGCCTGTTTGTTAGCTGACGCTGCAGCTACTGCTGCTGTCTGCGCGAAGCTTATTGTCGGTGGACCGATCGTAAGGAAATGCGGAGTAGGTTGGACAACATACTTTCCATTTTGTATAATGAATTCCAACTCTGTGAATAAATCCAAGCTAACACCCGAAAACAACCGTTCCGCCATGAAATTCGTTGCGCGGTGCAAGAAGGCGCCCATGGTGTCTTGTTGCTTGTCTTCCCGGACGTAGTTCCACACTCCTACTAGAATTTTTTTTATACGAATGAACTTTATCACATCATGCAGTATATTTCCTGCAACCCTCCAACAAACCTAGGCCTCCATTCGCCTTCCTTAATTGTCTCATTCCATTTTTATGGGCACAACAGCGAGTAGTAAGAACAATACGTGACCATCCGCATTCGTCACATAGGCACCTCTTCACAGAGTTGGGCATTTTAATTTCACCGTCACAAAGCATATATTCGCTAATAAAACGTATCGCAAGTAATGCATCAGAATTTGAGAAGAATAGTGGTATCCCCATCTACTACACTAGAGGAAAAAAAACGACTTTTATTAATTAATAAAGTTTTCAGTGACTCCGTAGATAGTTCAGTACGCTGTAGCGTAACAAAAATATCTGATCGTTTGCGCAATACCATAAAATGTCTAGCAGTTAATTATTTTGTTACACGTTCCCCAGATCACAGCGACTCTTATCGAAATGGTGAGGAATGTGTCGGTTTACGGGATTTGTGTACACGATTAGTGCTAGCATTCGTGAGCACATTTTTTAGTCCTACTCACGCAACTGCACTCAATACGTGGATTTTCATAAGTTACTAGTTTTTAAATAGAAATTCGTCCGTGGAATAATAGGAGTTGTACAGGAGAATGATTTTAGGTTAGATTTAAAACTTTCTTTGCTGCCTGTCAGACGTTTTACGTTATTAGCCAAATGATCAAAAATTTTTGTTACTGCGTATTGAACTCCTTTCTCAACCACAGTCAGCTATAATAATTAGGAATATAGATCATGACTTTTCCTTTAGTCTTTGTAGGTACGGACATCACTGTTTTCCTCAAATTGTAACACACTGTGTAAGAAAAATTTCACTATGGAATATATGTACCGCGACGGTGCATCTAAAATGCCTAACTCCTTGAAAAAGTACCTACATGACGACCGCGGGTGAACACCATACATTATTCCTCCTGTTCGCTTTGATGCGGTCAGTACTTACTTTCTAACTGGTGATTTGCCCAGAAAATTGTTCCGAAGACATTATTGAGTGGAAATAGGTAAAATATGTCAGCGGGTTAATTCTTTTCGTTCTGAGACTAGCAATCACACGAAGAGAATAAGCAGCCGAACAAAACTGTTTGAGAAGCTCAGTAATATGCTTCTACCAGTCCAAGTTTCCATCAAAATGTACACCAAAAATTTTGGAGCATTCCACTCTCAGTTCTGTTCATGTGATATATCATTAGGGAACTGAATATAACGCGTTTCCTCGAAGTTAGGGAAGAGTCCATTTTTATAGACTTCTTTGTAAAACATCATTAGCATTCTTTCCTGTTGCTATTACTGTCTGCAAAAAGTACCAATTCTGCTTCTCGAAATAAGTGGAAAGTCATTCACGTACATGTAGCATATGAGTGGATACAAAACTGGACATTGTGGAGAAATCACATAGGGGGTTCCACAGTCACTACAATTTTCTACCCTTCCTAAGCTGTTTGACTTACAAATCACAATTTTTGGCACTTGGTTTATAAACCATGATTCAAACTAGCTGTGTGTAGAGGTGTCAATTCAATAAAACTTGAGTTTTTCTAAGAGAGTAACACGATTTACACAGTCATACTCATTGGAAAGATAAAAAAAATTTCAACCGCCGATATTTTATTATTTAAGGAGCATCGCGCGACTCAATGTTAGTTCCGAAGACGGGCATAAGGAAAGCTTAAAATGAGAATTGTATGTCGTACTGAAGTAAATTTTAGCATGTACAGCTGTCGAATTATGAGACTGTTTTAATGTAACTATATACTTTTTCTCGGTGGCGTTCGAAAGAGCCTTTGAAGAGAACTTCAATGGCATAATGCGTGTGGGACTTGGTCAGAGAGAACAATGTAATAAGCGCCGCCAACCAGCAGCCTGCCGTCAGCAGAAGGCGTCCCACAAGCTTCTGGCGTATCACACCAAATGTAAGCAAACGAGGAACTGAGGTAACTGTGCAATGGAAACCCGCCTATCTGTGCTCTGCTGTTGTAGCGATCAGACGACTTGTTCCTGACGCTATTGACTTCCATTGTGTAACTGATAGGCGAAAAAGTCGATACGGTTTTGGTTCACGGGGAATGTCTTCAATTCGTTTAAGCAACAGTGCGGCTATATGCTGTAAAATACCCCGATCGTGCCAAAACCCCTCTCGATCTGTCTGTACAAACACAAAAAAGTTTCTAAAAACTGGAAGTTGAAGAATAAAATGTACCAACGGAAAAAAAAAAAATCAGGCTGTGTTGCTTTTCTATCAGCACTGACAACTATTCGCAAATGCGGCTGCTCTCGGTAGTTAAGCGAAACCCGTCGGCCACTGCTTTGTCCGGGGTGAAAGTTAATGCCTGAAATGTGGTATTTTCGGCACACTCTTGACACTGTGGATGTCGGAATATTGAATTCTCTAACGATTTCCGAAGTGGAATGTCCCGTGCTTCTAGCTCTACCTACCATTCCGCGTTAAAAGTCTTAATTGCCGTCGTGCGGCCATAATAACGTCAGACAGTTTTTCACGTGAGTCACACAAGCGCGAATGACAGCTCCGCCAATGCACAGCTCTTTTATACCTTGCGTACGCGATACTACTGGCATCTGTAAATCTGCGTATCGCTGTCTCATAACTTCTGTCATCTGAGTATGTAAGCAGTAACACACTGACGTGACAAAAGTCATGGGGTAGTGATATGCAGATGGCGTTAATATCGCGTATACAATGTATAAAAGGGTGGTGCATTGGTGGAGCTGTCATTTGAATTTAGATGAATCGTGTGAAAAGATCTCCGACGTTATTGTGGCAACACAACGGATATTAACAGACTTTGAACGCGGAATAGTCGTTGGAGCTACACGCATGTGACTTCACATTTCGGAAATCGTTGGGGAATTCAGTATTCCGAGAGCCACAATGTCAAGAGTGTGCTGAGAGAAGCAAATTTCAAGCATTACCTCTCTGGTCGGCGACCTTCACCTGACGATCGACAGCAACGGCGTTTGCGTACAGTTAAGGGTTGTCAGTGCTAACAGACAAGCAACACTGCGTGAAATAACCGCAGAAATCACTGTGGAACAAGACGAACGTATCCTTTAGGACTGTGCGGTAAAATCTGGCGTTAATGGGCCATGACAGCAAAGGACCGACACGAGTGCCTTTGCGAACAGCACGACATCGCCTGCAGCATCTCTCTTGGTCGGTGACCATATAGGTTGAATATTACACGACTGAAAATCCGTGGCCTGGTCAAGAAAATGGCTCTGAGCACTATGGGACTTAACTATTGTGGTCATCAGTCCCCTAGAACTTAGAACTAGTTAAACCTAACTAACCTAAGGATATCACACACATCCATGCCCGAGACAGGATTCGAACCTGCGACCGTAGCGGTTACGCTGTTCCAGACTGTAGCGCCTATAACCGCACGGCCACTCCGGCCGGCCGTGGCCTGGTCAGATGAGTCCCGATTTCAGTTGGTAAAGGCTGATAGTAGGGATTGAGTGTAGCACAGACTCCTCGAAGGCATGGATCCAATCCGTCAACAAGGCATTTTCCAAGCTGGTGGTGGCTCTATAATGGTGTGGGCGTGTTTATACGCAATGAACCGATCACTGACTGGAAATGGTTAAGTTCAGTTACTTGGACATTATTTGCAGCCATTCGTAGACTTTCATGTTCCCAAACAACGACGGAATTTTTACGGATGTGAGTGCTCCATGTCGCCGGGCCACAATTGTACGCGACTGGTTTGAAGAACATTCTGGGCAATTGGGTGGAATGGTTTGGCCTCGCAAATCGCCGGACAGACTCGCATCGAACATTTATGAGACATGATCGAGAAGTCAGTTCGTGTACAAAATCCTGCACCGGCAAACTTTCGGAATTATGGTCGGCTATAGAGGCTGCACGGCTCAATTTTTCTGCTGGGGACTTGCAACAAATTGATGAGTCCAGGCCACATCGAGTTGCTGCACTAGGCCGGGAAAAGGAGGTCCGATACGGTATCAGGAGATATCCCATGACCTGTCACCTCAGTGTATACCAACACGTAGAGATATGAAGCAATTTGTCGGCCACTGCGGCATGGGTTCCTTGCCTTCAGTTTCAACAATATGTCTTAAAATTCTTGTTAAAACAAAAGGAAAGAAATTTGATGGAGAAACACGACATTAGAAAAATATTGACCATCCTAGGTACAAGCGGATACTACGACTGAAGCGCAGTCGGGTGGTGGCGTTTCCACGGGTAGGAGCCGTCAGCGGCTGACACGCTGCACCGCTGACTTCCGGTGTCCGCCTGAGCAGCCGCCGTCGCCGATGGCGCGATACGGCACGCCTGCTGCCACAACCGCTGACCCAGCGCGGGCTGTCAACACGGCGCAACCGTTCAGGGACTCTGCCACTGCCACTGTGTATGTCTAGGTAACCCACTCTACCACCAGTAGAACCACCTCGCAGCCCCCTAAGGTGTGAGCGGGCTACCTCTCACCTAACGTAATACGTCAGTCTCGTCCATCATTATAACACGGCAATGGCGGAGAGTAATCCCAGCAAACGGTGTGAGCAGGGTACGACAAACCGGAAAGCTTGTACAGGGTGCAGTTTCAGTACATGCGGAAAAAAGAAATGGAAAACTGAAAAAGAAAAGGGGAGAAGGACGCTGAAGTTTAGGGATAGAAGAAGAAGAAGAAGAAGAAGAAGAAGAAGAAGAAGAAGAAGAAGAAGAAGAAACGGAAAGGAGGCCGAGATATATGAAAGGGAAGCATAAGATTAGCATAAGCAATAACATTTTCGAAAGACCCACTTTTTACTGTTACCCAGCCGCTTGTATCTGGTTTCGGCTATTAGACAGTGAACAAACGGAACTAAAGCGTGAAGCGTATATTTCGCAACTTTCTTCTACTGGCCATTTCCTGCAGCACCTATATTATCATCTTATGAAAACATTTTTTTTTCTATGGACGTCACTATGTTAACACATTTGTGGATTACTAGTTTCGGCAACGTAAATTGCCGTCTTCAGATCCATAGCACCGGGCAGTGGTAGTTACATCAAACGGTGATTTAAACCACTCTTCACAAGAGCAATATACAGGGTGGTCCATTGATAGTGACCGGGCCAAATATCTCATGAAATAAGCGTCAAACGAAAAAACTACAAAGAACGAAACTCGTCTAGCTTGAAGAGGGAAACCAGATGGCGCTATGGCTGGCCCGCTTGATGGCGCTGCCATAGGTCAAACGGATATAAACTGCGTTTTTTAAAATAGGAACCCGCATTTTTGTTCCATATTCGTGTAGTACGTAAAGAAATATGAATGTTTTAGTTGGACCACATTTTTCACTTTGTGGTAGATGACGCTGTAATAGTCACAAACGTGTAAGTACGTGGTATCACGTAACATTCCGCCAGTGCGGACGATATTTGCTTCGTGATACATTACCCGTGTTAGAATGGACCGTTTACCAATTGCGGAAAAGGTCGATATCGTATTGATGTATGGCTATTGTGACCAAAATGCCCAACGGTCGTGTGCTACGTATGCTGCTCGGTATCCTGGACGACATCATCCAAGTGGACCGTTCGCCGGATAGTTGCGTTATTTAAGGAAACCGGAAGTGTTCAGCCACATATGAAACTTCAACCACGACCGGCAACAAATGATGATGCCCAAGTAGGTGTTTCAGCTTCTGTCGCGGCTAATCCGCACATCGGTAGCAGACAAATTGCGCCAGAATCGGGACTCTCAAAAACGTCGGTTTCTATGCACCAGGAATTGCATGGCGATGACTTTGAACGTCGAGTACAGTTCTGCCACTGGGTACAAGAGAAATTACGGGACGTGACAGATTTTTTGCACGCGTTCTATTTAGCGACGAAGCGTCATTCACCAACAGCGGTAACGTAAACCTGCATAATATGCACTATTGGGCAACGGAAAATCCACGACATCAGCGACATTCGGGGGTTAATGTATGGTGCGGGATTATGGGAGGATGGATAATTGGCCCCTATTTTATCGATGGCAATCTAAATGGTGCAATGTATGCTGAATTCCTACGTAATGTTCTACCGATGTTACTACAAGATGTTCCACTGCATGACGGAATGGCGATGTACTTCCAACATGATGAATGTCCGGCACGTAGCTCGCGTGCGGTTGGAGTGGTATTGAATAGCGTATTTCATGACAGGTGGATTGGTCGTCGAAGCACCATACCATGGCCCGCACGTTCACCGGATCTGACGTCCCCGGATTTCTTTCTGTGGTGAAAGTTGAAGGATATTTGCTATCGTGATCCACCGACAACGTCTGACAAAATGCGTCAGCGCATTGTCAATGCAAGTGCGAACATTACAAAACGCGAGCTACTCGTTGTTGAGAGGAATGTCGTTACACGTATTGCCAAATGCATTGAGGTTGACGGACATCATTTTGAACATTTATTGTATTAATGTGGTATTTGCAGGTAATCACGCTGTAACAGCAAGCGTTCTCAGAAATGGTAAGTTCACAAAGGTACATGTATCACATTGGAACAACCGAAATAAAACGTTCGAACGTACCTACGTTCTGTATTTTAATTTAAAAAACCTACCTGTTACCAACTGTTCGTCTAAAATTGTGAGGCATATGTTTGTGACTATTACAGCGCCATTTATCACAAAGCGAAAAAAGTGGCCCAACTAAAACATTCATATTTCTTTACGTACTGCACGAATATGTAATAAAAATGAGGGTTCCTATTTTTAAAAACGCAGCTGATATTCGTTTGATCTATGGCAGCGCCATCTAGCGAGCCAACCATAGCGCCATCTGGTTTCCCCTTCAAGCTAGATAAGTTTTGTTCTTTGCAGTTTTTTCGTTTGACGCTTACTTAGTGAGATATTTGGCCCGGTCACGATCAATGCACCACCCTGAACAGCGTGTATACGAAAGTCGAGGCATTACGATAACAAGCTAGATGTGGAACCATAATGTATGTCCAGCTTAAATTTGTATGGCATGAACAAAACAAATGTGTACTGCATAATCTCATTTCAAGGTTTAATGCCATGTTGGCTGTCGTAGCCGAAACTAGTAAACCACTAATGTGTTGATCTAACGATCTTGGTGAACAAATAAAGGTGTTCACAAGAAGACAATACAAATTTATCCATCGCCACCTGCACCATTTGATCGTGTCAGGTAACCACTGTATAGTTCGCGTCAATTAAAACGACTTTGGCATGCTGCAGCTGTAGTGCGGTGGTACTTCATTTTATCGGATGCTCCACTACACGTGACGCACAGACCTATATAACAATTTTTCATCGGTCACAAAGTCTCTCTAAACAACGGTCGGTACGTTCTACCAGTCACTCAATTACGCGACGATGCATATCCGCTGTTCAGTCACGGAGCTATTCGCGAACCGCTATGTGAACGTCCTCATCGTTGGAAACGCTCTTTCCTCCAGATGCTCTCTCAGTTTGCCAAAAAGATCTTGTCCTCGCCATCAACTTCAGCCACGTTTGTGCAGCATTTGTCAACTTACTGGCACCGTTTCACTAAGGCTGCGCGCGACGCAGCATTTGGTCCACATATCGCCACAATTTCACGGCGAATCTACGTGGAATTTACTCTTATGCACCCAGTAATAGTACTGCCTCACGTTTTTGTACTCTGGAGTACGTTTCCAGTTGCCGCGGCATTTCATTCTCGCACTGAGAGATACCTGTGATCCGTACCGTAGCAGAACTGCTTGCAAGAAATTCGGAACGTGTACACTCTTCTGACAATGGGACACACTTACTGCGCAATGCTCTTAGTGTGGGATGAAATGCGTAAGTATTTAATCGCCTTTATTAACAAGACATTAACAGTGCGTGTACGGAGAATGTTACGTTATGTTGGTTTATATACAGAGTGTCCCAAAATAATGTATAAACTCTTTGAAACACAATACCTCTTTAATTAAAGAAGGCAGAAATACAATTTTTATGGGTAATAATTTAGAAGGCTGTGGAAAACATAACAATGCTTTCTTTTGTTTCAGGATTGTCAGCAAACATGGCGTTATTGTTTCAACAATGGAAATGGGTGCTAAAGTTTTACTGCAAAACAGAGAATGTGAGTGCGGTACACTGACGTTGGAGAGTTGAATTTGGAACACCACCATCGACAAGAGCAACAACTACAAGACTCAGAGATAAGTTTGAAGTCGAAGGAACAGTGCGCTATATGAAGAAGGGACATGGCAGACGAAAGAGAAGTTCAACGGACAATGAGAGTGTTGATGCGGTAATACAGGCACACACACGATCCCCGAAGAAATCTGTGAGGCAATGCTCTCGTGAGACTGGGATCTGCAGAAGCAATGTTCATAGAATTTTACAGTCTCAGAACTTTAAGCCTTACATTCCAAGACTTCCCCATGCCCTTAACGAGGATGATTCTGATAGATTAACAGATGTGAAGAAGAGCAACGTTTCCAAGATCGAATTCTTTGGTCGAATTAAACGAGGTTTAAACTCGATGGCACAATTAACCGCCATAATTGCGTCTACTGGGCTAGGGATAATCCATGCATAATCGAGAAAAGGCATGTTAATCTACCAAGAGTAATAGTCTGTTGTGGTCTGTCTTCTAGAGGGTTAACAGGGCCATACTTCTTTGTCAACACTGTCACGGGCGACTCGTACTTGGAAATGATAACTCCTGGTCTTAGCGCTGTGTGTGGAAATATTTATTACTTTTAACAGGATGGGGCGCCACCTAACTTTCACCTGGTTGTGAGGACATTTCTCAATCGTACATTCCCTGCCAGATGGGCAGGACGAAAAGGGAGTGTGGAGTATCCCGCTCAATCTCCAATTTGAACTCCTGTAGACTTCTTTCTGTGGGGTGCTCTCAAGAACACAGTTTACCCTGCGACACCACACACACTGGACGATCTTAGAGAGCAAATTGAGCAAGCCTGTGATGCTGTTCCGTTGGAAACAATAAAGTTGGCAGGTCGCTCAGTCGCAAGTCGTTGTCGACGTCGTATTGCGATGGACGGACACCAGTTTGAACATTTACCACCGTAAGTCGGACCATGAGGCACCTAACACCACTAAAATCGTATTTCTAACCCCTTTCATTAAATGTATGTTCAGTTTCATAGAGTGTATAAATTATTTCGGGACACTCTGTATACTGAAGGGTGCCAATACGGTAGTTTGTAAGGGGGCTGAGGGTGGGCAGGACTAGACCTGGGGGTAAGGAGTGTTTTGAATATCTTGGAAGACTAATGGCGATTTGTAAGCAGCAATAAAAAAGTTCCAATTGCGACCCTGACAAAATCTTGCCCGCATATATGGCTGACCCTGCACATCTTTAGATTTAAAACAGTTCACAGATCAATTTTAAAGTCAAATACAAAACTGTTACCACAAGATTGAGGGAATGGGACATATTTTTATCTATAGGTTCCCTTGCATTTTACGTTAAGATTTTGATATGAACTATTTTAAATTCTGGGTGTTCGGAAATTTCCGTTCTTCTAGAACTTGTGGAGGGCAGTGAGCAGGTAATATTTTGAATTGGAGCCCATGCCCGGCACAACCATTTGGAAGTATGTTGGTAACGCGACCACTTTTACAAGCAATCGATTAAGCGTGACCAGTACATCACGCGTTAACCGCCAAAGAAATTGCTCGTGCACTCCTTGACGGATTCTCTTCAACGTGGTACAGTACGGCCTCCTCCAGTTTGTGTGTCAGGATTCTCCTTGGAGCACCACCGCCATACCTGGTGACGGTGAAGGCACACCTTTCTCGCAGCCTTTGCATAATTGTAGCGAAAAGGGTATGCGATGGAGCCGGACATTGTGGAGAACGATCTTGATAAAGCCGAGGAGCGTCTCTTGCATTACAGTGAGCTTCGCAATTCAGAAGGATCGTGTCGGTATATTCTGCAAACGTGTGATCAATCGTGTTGCTCTAATACTCATAAGCACGTGAATGAAGCTCAAACCACGTCAGAGAGGTAGGATAGATGTCAAATGATATCAGCCGATCCGAAACCCCTCCACCCTGACTACCCTACTGCAGACCCACCTAGCAAACGTGTTTTCACACGGCTGTAGCACGGACACGGTGCGCTTCCGTACACGGGTTCCTATTCCAAATTTTATGTACTCGCACTCCTCTAAAAGTCCTAGAAGTCTGTAACGTGAATTTGCAAATACCCTGAATAAAATCAATATCTACAACCAACACAAATATTCCAGGGCACTGATGATGCTCGGTAATTAAAGTCAAACGCGTCTGGGCGATTAAATATATGCATGTTTTCCCCTTGTCGTTTTGTTGGCCACGGCTTTGCATTTGGTGACAATGAAGCAATGATAACGAAATCACGTTACAGTTGCAAGCAATGCTAGTTTGGACTCAGTGCTCTATGTCTTGAATAGCATCATACATGAAGAATTATTCTAAACCCGTGTTGATTCATTAATCGAATACGCAAGCTAGGTAGCGATGATGATCGGGAAAAAAAAGAAAGAGAGAAACGTCGGCATAGGTCGGGGGGGGGGGGACGGAGAGGGGGGAGGGAGGGGGATATGTTCGCACAGTCGTTGTTTGGCTTGAGCAGCAGTTAGCCTAGTCCCGCCACTGCTTCCAACAAACATTAGCCACACTATCCTGCCCCTTCCTAATGAAAGACTGGACGACTTCTTAACCACTCCTATATCTACCATCTTATTTTTATGCTTCGTACGTGAGATACGAGGATATTCAGTAGAATTATTACTCAATCTGTCTCGCATAGCGTTACTCGCGTTGGCATAGTACTGGTTTATAGTCCCCGCCCAGCCACATATTTGCGTTATTTGTTGGGAAATTTCAAAACAGCATACACACAGCCGCTAAGTGAAAGATTCATTATGGAAACTGTTCCCCTCGCTAAGGCTAAGTCATTTCTCTGCGAAACCTTTCTTCCAGGAATGCTAGTTCAATAAGTTACAGTTTGGGAAACAGAGGACAGGGGTAATGGCAGAATTGGAGCTGTGAAGTCAGGTCTTAAGTTTGGCTGGATGCTTAAGTCATTACGACAATTCTTTCCCTTGCTCTACTACCCTTGGCCACGCACGTGGAAGACTGCACAGTGCACACGTTTGTCACTGACTGTACGACAATCACTAATTTTCACTGATATTATCGTTATAAAGAGCATAAGTGGGAAAAAAATTCGGTTGTGAAATGCATTGGAAGACAATTTATTACTGCTTGAGGTAATGGAGGCCACTCGAAATGGACAGTAGCAGAAGCTAACGTACAGATACATTTGCTTATAGAGACATACTATTGGAACAGACAACTTCGTTCGAACGTGTCGTCCGGTACAGGGCAATAAAATTCATGCATAACAATTGTTACGCACACATTCTTGAACAAAAACAAACCGGACTAATTATATGACCCAAGGTTGATTCGTCTCCGATAAGTCCCTAAGTTTTCCATTTCAGATCACCCAGCATTAGTATGCGATACCGTACTGGGATTAACGGAGCATTTGAAAGTTACACATCAACGATAAAATACAAGACCGATGGCTTATTTGGAATGACTGCGGTGGAGGCCTTGCTGCGTTTTGCTTCCTGAGGCAGCAACCAGTGGCTCATAGTACGTAGATCACGTGACAGTCGAAACGAGATGAGGTATTGTTTTAAGTCGCCGATGCTGGTAAGGCGACAGGGGTTAAAATTCACTTCTGATCATCTAGAGTAGAGTTTTTTTGTCACCAGAAGTGAATTCTTAGACAGTGTCTTCTTGATGTCATGGCTAATTCCTTTTTCCGTCCTTAAGAAAGCGTAACAGGATAGCCGATGTCCTCACTATACCTACGAGATTTATCAGATGGGGTTTACAGCGTTCTCTGATTGGTTACACACGACGCTTTTGTCTACAATAAATTAACGTCGTTGGATATTTGGAAGGAATTGCAGAACGACTTAGAAATAGAAACGTCCTGGAGACTGAAACTGGCAGACTCCAACCTTGCCTTCGCGTCCAAAGACTATCCTGCAAACAACACAAGTGTCAGCGAACAGTCTAATAAAGTTGTTGAAACTTGCTGATCAATAGCTCACGTGTGTAGAGAACATTAGGATACTTTTAGGCTTTCTTGGGGAACGCCCGATGTTAAATCCGTTCGTGTTAAACATTCGCCGCCTAGTATAACGTACTTTTTCATCCATCATCAAATGGTCTGATTGGGTTGATGCGGTCAACCACGACTCCGTCTCTTGTGTCAACCTCTTCATCTCAGAAGCACCCTACGTGCTTAATTATTTGTTGGATATACAGCAATATCTGTCTTCCCCTACAATTACTGCTCTCTACGGCTCGCAAAAGTACCATGGATGTTATTCACTGATGTCTCAACACATGTTTGTTCATCCTGTCCTTTCTTTTTGTCAGCGTTTACCTTGTGTTCCTTTTGTCGCTGACTGCGGGGAACCTCCTCATTCCTTAACAGTTCACCTAACTTTCTGGTTTCCATTAATAAAAAATTCATGGAGGCAATTGTATATCTGCAGGCATAATGTGTATTGTCTCGGTTATAAATCAACGACATAATAATGTCATAGGCCTTTCGGAAATCTAGCAAGATGCAGTATACCTGTTTACCGGCATCTCCTGTATCTAAGACAGAGAGTATGAAAAAATGAAAAAAAGCGGTTTCACACACGAGCGTTTTTTTAAATTTATGCTGATTCTTTGAAATAAGAATTCTTTCCTTAATAAATGTCAGAACGGTTTAGGTTATTTTTTTTCAACTGTGGACAAAATCTTATCACCTGTGGAACATCTACGAAAGACAACTATTCTATAATCTGTACATATAACTATAATGTAAGTAGTGTTTGCCATTTGTTCCCCAACATTTAATTCCATCTTACCTAATCGGTTGTGCAAAATAAGCGTTTTAATAACGATACTACTCAAAAGTCATGCCAGTAAAACAGTAAGTAAAGTTCCAGTTAATTTTGATTATATACAAACTGATTTAAGATGACCTGTCATTCCCTTCTAAAAAGTGTTCGTTTCTCATGAATTCCGTTATAGGAACTATTTCCCAAGTATGCTTCCTTATTTACAGTTTCCTTTGTAAACAACAAGAACACGGCGGAAGATTCAAGTTACGGTACACCCAATGACAGATGTGTATAATGTTCGTGCCGTCAGCCATCCCTCATTAATGGGCCACAGTGGGACGTGCTGTGAAATGTTTTGCAATTTTAGATAGCGTGTCCCTGATGAAGTCAGTTTTCATTAATGACCGAAAGCGTATATTCTATGCCGTACCAGGACATACAATTTTAATGAAACGGATACATTCCTGTATACACACTACAACCCCCGGGGTAACCAACGAATCATTACATATAAAATCCTCTGACGTACGGGACGTGTAGAGGAGGACGGAAGAGGCGGCGGTGAGGATGGAAGTACCAGGTCAAAACCGACTAGTCTCAAAAAAACTACTGCTGTTTCCTGGCCAAAATAAATAACTAAATAAGTAGATAGATAAATAAAACGAAATAAAAAATAAAGAAATCATCGAATGGTGTCACTATAGTTATTATTTTGAGTAATGATTTGGATATGATGAACAGATCATCTTCAGATCACAAGCCAGTGCTGCAAAGCGCTTATTGCCCAAATAGGATTACTGGTATATGTTCAGTGCCGTCAAGGTGAAGTGATAATGTAACATTTATCCTCACCACTTTTTTGGGCTAACTGCGCGTTGCAGCACTGGTTTCAGATCGAAAATGATCTTGGTGTCATATCGATACCGGTGGTCAGAATATGACCACGGTAATCCCGACAGTTTTTTGTATGATACCAGCAGCAGTCAGCGTTTCCCAAAAATCCACGCCTTTAATTATGATAATTCTGTAAAATAATTGCACCACCCCACTAAACTGCAGGAATATGAAAATAGACAACGCCCATTTGTTTTAATCACCAATGACAGGTCGCTGGCACAGTACCACATCTTCCGGTAGAATGACACTTCCACTGTTTGAGGGAGAGAGTAATATTATGGCGTGTTGTCAATCTACCGCATGCAACCTGACTGAGGAGACTCATTAAAAAAAGAGGACACTGCCTACTAACCGACACACGCAGAGTGCTGAGCACGCTTGCACACGAGAGCCGCGGAACTCGAGACGTTTCGGCCGCCTGGCCACGCGGCGTCATCAGCAGAGACCCGGCCGCGTCGCGCGCCAGCCCTGCACTGAGCACTCAGCGCCGCCGCCGCGCCCGCCGCCACAACACCGCGACAGTGGCGCATCCAGCGGCGGCCATCGCAACCTCTGGCATCGATCTGCTCTTCGCAGCGGACAGCATCTGTCGCTGGATCGCGTCACCACACCGTGACGTAGCGGGCTCCGCCGGTGCGCGGAGGAGGCTGCCACTGATTGCAGTAGCAATTAACCTCTCCTAGTATCTCAACATTTGGGCGTTTATCGTATTTCGTTACTGACAGCAAAAAAATGCCCCGAGGACATATGGAATGACCATTGAAGGAGGCAAAAGTCGTGAAACTGAGCGGCCCAAGGTCTCTTGTCTGTACCCTTAGCATCATCGGCCTCCCTGCGTTGTTCCTGACCACACGTTCTATACTACTGCCTACTAGCGTGATGTTGATTTTCGCGTTGTTCCGCGAAAGCTTTATACTATATAATTCAGTATGAGTAATACTGTGAAATAACAGGCTGTGCATATAGCTTCGCGCCCACTTCTTCGCTCGCGTTGACTATAAGGTCTGCACAGCTTGGTTTTGTTTTCCTTTAATCGAATTTTTACATTGTTCACAAGTTGCAATATCATATAAACTTCGCAATCTAATTAAGGCCATAGGGCCACAGAAACATGTACTTTCTCCGAATGTACGTCTGACCAAAAAGCTATTTCGGCAGCTAGAGTCGGAGCTCACGTTAGTTCTTGTGATGATATCTCCTCAGACACTTTCAACCTATAACACATTTTTCTTTAGAAATCAAATACAAATTTTCATAGATTTAGCTTTAAAAATGTTCTAATATAACGAAATACTTTCATAAAAAAATTTTTATCCCATTTTCACTCCCTTAGGATTTGAATTTTCAAGAAACACTGAAAAACTTATTTTTTTATTTATGACAAATTACATACAAGTTTTCGTACTTCTAGCGTCAAAGTTGCTTTAATAGCGACATATTTTCAAAAAACCAGTTCATCCCCTACTTGACCCTCTTAGGGGTGGAATTTCGAACGATCCATTACTAAACTATGCCTGTGGTATAAGACCAACATCCTCACCAAATTCTAAATTTCTGTCCTTAGCGGTGGGGATTGGGAGATGATGAGCCGTTGAAATCAGTCATGCCTTATTTTCTCCTCTTATGGGCTGAATTTCCAAAAACACTGAAACAAGTATTTTTTTATTTGCAACCGAGAAACCAAACAATTTTTCAGTTTTAGCTTCGAAGATGCTTTCATAATGAACTATTTCGACAAAAACTTTCATCCCTTATTTCACCCTCTTAGGGGTTGAATTTCCAAAAATATTGAAACATATTTTATGATTTCTAACCGAAAAGTCAAATACCAACTTCCATATATGTAGCTTTAAAAATGCTTCAAAAATTCTTTTATAATGATTTCTTTTTTAAAAAAAACTGCAACAATTATTTCACCCTCATAGGGGTTAAACTTCCAAAAATGCTTAACCAAGTATTTCTATATTTCTGACCGAGAAACCAATTATCAATTGTCGTAGGTCTAGCTTCAAAAGTGCATTAATAGCGACATGCTTTCAAAAAACTTTTCATCTCCTATTTCATCCTCTTAGGGATGGAATTTTGAAAAATCCAGTCTTAAACGATGCATGCACACTGAAGCGCCAAAGAAACTGGTATAGGCATGCGTATTCAAATACAGAGAGACGTGAACAGGCAGAATACGGCGCTGCTGTCGGCAACGCCTATGTAAGACAACAAGTGTCTGGCGCAGTTGTTAGATCGGTTACTGCTGCTACCATGGCAGGTTATCGAGCGGTGAGACACGGCATTTCCGAGGTAGCGATGAAGCGGGGATTTTCCCGTGCGACCATTTCACGAGTGTACCGTGAATGTAAGGAATCCGGTAAAACATCAAATCTCCGACATTGCTGCGGCCGGGAAAAGATCCTGCAAGAACGGAAGCGACGATGACTTGGCCAATTCCAGCAGGACAATGCGACACCTCACACGTCCAGAATTGCTATAGAGTGGCTCCAGGAACACTCTTCTGAGTTTAAACACTTCTTTGGGGCCCGCAGGCCAAAATATCTCTATGTCTTTTAATTACATGATTATTACGAATAATAACCAGCTACAGTGCTCTGTAAATTGCTTTTATTATATGCCATCCACAATAAGCCTATTTTGTCATACTGCCATTATCAGTTGCTCTGTAAATACATAAGCAAGCGATGGTCTTAATAAAACGGTCTGTAACTGTGATTAGCAAACCTATAACACATCGTTAGGTGTTTATTATTACACTTCATTTTTTGCAATGTCAGCTGGTGGCATGCCTCGACATATACTCCATGTACACCCGCTGTTTTTAACATGCAGGGGCCTGAAGATGGCATTAATGAGATGCCGAAACTGGTCGTATAAATAAAATAACTTCTGAAAACTTATGGCTGATATGTGATCTTTCTTTGATAAAAAATCGTGGAGATGTTGATTGTTATGTTTCACCCAAACTGTCCCACACAATTTACACAGGATTTAGCGGGACAGTTTAGGTGCGACTGAAGGCCAGATTAATCGTCAAATGCAAGCTTGCAGCCCTATGAACACGGCTGTTGTCATCTTGAAGGACGGTAGTGATAACGGCATACTCACTACGATGTAGGAGGAAAGATACTTCCTGGTCACCCAGAAACCTGAGGAGTGGGCCCAGGTCATGGTGCGGAAGACATCTCAAAAACATCACATAACCACCGGCGGCGGTCGTGCGGTAGCGTTCTCGCTACTCGCGCCCGGTTTCCCGAGTTCGATTCCCGACGGGGTCAGGGATTTTCTCTGCCTCGTGATGACTGGGTGTTGTGTGATGTCCTTAGGTTAGTTAGGTTTAAGTAGTTCTAAGTTCTAGGGGAATGATGACCATAGCTGTTAAGTCCCATAGTACTCAGAGCCATTTGAACCACCTGCGGCCTGACCTGTACCGTCCACACAGTGTGGGTTTATCACCTCACTGGACTGTAGAGGCACTCGACACCTCGTATCAATTGAAAAGAGAGAAATCGCGATTCGTCGGACCATACCAAACGCCTCCAGTGAGTTATTTGCCAGTTTCTGCTTTGTTTAGCCCAACGTAGACGTACGGCTTTATGTGCCACTGTGATCAACGGCCTCCATTACCCTACTCCCTTGCATCCTGTAGCATTGACAGTGCCCATTCAGAAGCTGATCGAGTCGGACCTGCATTCACCGACAGTAGCTATCTCCACTGAGTTCGAAACCGATTGTCACTGATGACGTGTCACTGGACTCCAGTCCCTCTCGGTTAGGGTCGTTTTACGACCACTGGTCATGGGCACGTCGGCGCACTACCGCATCATTCATATACACAACTTCACTGCGAGGGCTTATGTCAGCGGTGCAAGGTGTCAGTTCTTCTTCATGTACAGCGCTCAAAAACAACAAAACAACACTTGCGCTTATGTTCCGTTACATCACAGCGTCTCAAGATGTGAAGCATTGCGTTATCCGGCTACATTTCTGAAAAGTAATCTTTTGGGAATGGGGCACCTCGTTCCATTGTCTTATTGTCCTTAAATTCCCCCCCCCCCCCCCCTTCCCGTAGAAACATGAAGTTTTTAATTTTCTCCTGGTATGCGATTTACTTTTCCAGCTTAATTAATGAGCTGCTGGGATTAGTAAGGACATCATTTTTGTACTCGACCTATGTACGTAAATAGAGCCGAACATCCTCTTTTACAATTACAATTTGCTTCCACTAGTATTCTAAAGGCGCCTCCAAGACGACTGCGTCTCTGTCTCTGTGCGCATGAAAAGTTAATCTACGGCGTCTATATTTAAAAATGACAAAAAAAGGAACGATTTCGTCACAACATTCACTGACTTAGACTCGCTCATCACCTAATTCTCCTGCTTGAAGTGTGTAAGTGTGTTAATAGTGGTTGTATCCGAAGGGTAGCGGTAACAAGCAACAGCAGCTACGATCCTTTACTTTTTTTTCAAATGGAAAAAAAAGACCAACACGTCAATAGCTCTAAGTGAAGACGCGACTGCAGAAGACAGTCATATTTTTTCGTCCTAAAAGTGGCATCTTTTCTGTTAAGACGATTTTTGTTTTGTGTTAATCGAAAATGAAAATCTCGCAGAGAATTCCGTACGAACTTAATTATGTTTACAGATGGTTAACTGTAGGTTTCGATGAGCGCGTTTGCGAGTGACATAAATGACCATATTTTTTGACTGTACTGACGTAGAAGCTTAAAGTTTTTGCACCGCCAAGGAACCGTAGCCCTTCCTATTTGACATAAATTTTATTTTTATATCTCTATCCATTCCTAAGGAATATCTGAACAGTCGGACAGATGGACGGAAAACAAGGTCATCCTATATGGGTTCCGTTTCTACCGACTGAGGTACGGAACCCAACGGAACCGTAACTTAAGTATGCAGTTACACACTATTCTGTTAGAACTGTAATATTTTGTGTTAACCGATTTTTTTATGTTAAGGGATCTGGCCAATCGTTTCGCTTCCTGCAGCGGATGTAAAAGTAATTTCTAACGTACTCGACGGAAGTGTGTTACCACGACCGTTACTGCTTACAACACATATTCAAAGGACCTGGTGGAAAACATCAGAAGCCTCTTGAAGCGGTTTACTGATGATGTGATTGTCTGCAAGCAGATGGCAACGCCAGAAGGGTGTAGAGAATTCTAGGCAGAACTGGACACAGTTGAGTGGCGGGGAGGGACTGCCAGTTAACCTGACGTTTATAAATACACTCCTGGAAATGGAAAAAAGAACACATTGACACCGGTGTGTCAGACCCACCATACTTGCTCCGGGCACTGCGAGAGGGCTGTACAAGCAATGATCACACGCACGGCACAGCGGACACACCAGGAACCGCGGTGTTGGCCGTCGAATGGCGCTAGCTGCGCAGCATTTGTGCACCGCCGCCGTCAGTGTCAGCCAGTTTGCCGTGGCATACGGAGCTCCATCGCAGTCTTTAACACTGGTAGCATGCCGCGACAGCGTGGACGTGAACCGTATGTGCAGTTGACGGACTTTGAGCGAGGGCGTATAGTGGGCATGCGGGAGGCCGGGTGGACGTACCGCCGAATTGCTCAACACGTGGGGCGTGAGGTCTCCACAGTACATCGATGTTGTCGCCAGTGGTCGGCGGAAGGTGCACGTGCCCGTCGACCTGGGACCGGACCGCAGCGACGCACGAATGCACGCCAAGACCGTAGGATCCTACGCAGTGCCGTAGGGGACCGCACCGCCACTTCCCAGCAAATTAGGGACACTGTTGCTCCTGGGGTATCGGCGAGGACCATTCGCAACCGTCTCCATGAAGCTGGGCTACGGTCCCGCACACCGTTAGGCCGTCTTCCGCTCACGCCCCAACATCGTGCAGCCCGCCTCCAGTGGTGTCGCGCCAGGCGTGGATGGAGGGACCAATGGAGACGTGTCGTCTTCAGCGATGAGAGTCGCTTCTGCCTTGGTGCCAATGATGGTCGTATGCGTGTTTGGCGCCGTGCAGGTGAGCGCCACAATCAGGACTGCATACGACCGAGGCACACAGGGCCAACACCCGGCATCATGGTGTGGGGAGCGATCTCCTACACTGGCCGTACACCACTGGTGATCGTCGAGGGGACACTGAATAGTGCACGGTACATCCAAACCGTCATCGAACCCATCGTTCTACCATTCCTAGACCGGCAAGGGAACTTGCTGTTCCAACAGGACAATGCACGTCCGCATGTATCCCGTGCCACCCAACGTGCTCTAGAAGGTGAAAGTCAACTACCCTGGCCAGCAAGATCTCCGGATCTGTCCCCTATTGAGCATGTTTGGGACTGGATGAAGCGTCGTCTCACGCGGTCTGCACGTCCAGCAGGAACGCTGGTCCAACTGAGGCGCCAGGTGGAAATGGCATGGCAAGCCGTTCCACAGGACTACATCCAGCATCTCTACGATCGTCTCCATGGGAGAATAGCAGCCTGCATTGCTGCGAAAGGTGGATATACACTGTACTAGTGCCGACATTGTGCATGCTCTGTTGCCCGTGTCTATGTGCCTGTGGTTCTGTCAGTGTGATCATGTGATGTATCTGACCCCAGGAATGTGTCAATAAAGTTTCCCCTTCCTGGGACAATGAATTCACGGTGTTCTTATTTCAATTTCCAGGAGTGTACATATACGCGAAGAAATGCACTACTGTACGATTAAACTATTGGCGACAAATTACTAGAAACAGTAACTACCGTAAAATATCTACGAGTAACCATCCGGAGGGGCCTTAAGGTCCGGATAGACCTTAAGGAACAACTGCATAAAACAGATTGAAGGAATAGCAAATGCCAGACAGATTCACAGGAAGACTCTTACGGAAATGTAATTCATCCACGAAAGAAATTACATACAAAACATTTGTTCGACGAGTTGTTGAGTATTGCTCATGTGTCTGGGACTTTTGGATTAGTAGAAGGGGTAAACATTATTCAACGACGAACGCCGCTTTTCGTCAGGGGATCGTTCAGTTGGCGCGAGACCGGTATGGTAGCCACACACGTAACTGCATGCTTGATGACCAAATATATAAAGGCGTGCATGTGCAAGGAAGCACTAATTCCTCGCACCTCCACAGGCCTCAAGCATGCTTTTAAATGTTTACTAGAAAATTTTGTGAAACGAAAAAGAAATAAAAATAAAAAAGAAAGAAAGAGGAAACGTGATATGTGCAGTAAACATAGGTTAAGAAAACGAATTATTCCCATATTAATTATTTGCGGTAGTACGCGCTAAGGAAACTGTTCCACAATGCTTTTCTCCTTGTGATAGTGTGTTCTTTGACTTGTATGTAACGTAATTTCAAAATGGTTCAAATGGCTCTAGGCGCTATGGGACATCTGAGGTAATCAGTCCCCTAGACTTAAAACTACTTAAACCTAACCATCCTAAGGAAATCACACACATCCAAGCCCGAGACAGGATTCAACCTGCGAGCGTAGCAGCAGCGCGGTTCCGCACTGAAGCACCTAGAACCGCTCGGCCACAGCGGCCGGCAAACGTAATTTAACAGGCCAAATAAAAATTAAATCAAATCACATAAATGAGGAATGTTTGCACAAGCCTCCGTATTCTTGGTACACTCGGTTCCTAGCGTACACGCACTTGAGCGCCTGCGCAAGCATGCATGCATTATCGAAATTCGATCAATCATCCAGCTGGCTTGTGCAGTCATGATGCTTGCGCAAAATTATCCTACACACGCTCAAGCACGCCTGCGCAAGCAGCCTTGTGTATGCCTGATTGTCAAGCACGCAGTTACGTATGCTGTCACTTTTGCGGAGATGTTCCATAAATATCAGTGGCAGACGCTAGAAGAGAGGCGTTGTACATATCGCGGAGAGGTTTACTGCTTAAATTCCGCGAAGAGTCGGGGAACATTTTACTTCCTCCCACACACAACCTTGCCAAATTACCATTACAAGAGAATCAGAGAAATTAGAGCTGATACGGGGGTTTACCGCCATTCGCGAGAGGGACAGGGAAGGGAGAATCAGTTAGTGGCACCAGGAGAACGCTCCGCCACATACTGTAAGCTGGCTTCGTAGTGCAGATGAAAACGTAGATAGTACTCAGTTTATGAGATTATACCGTCTTTACAATTTTGGTCCAACAGTCTTAGTACGACCGGTATGAATTCAACAGACGCAGTTTCGTCGGTGTAAGGCGCCTCTGCAGTCGCGCCTTGCACCGCTACGCCCCCGTTCGCAGTCATTTTGCCATCCCTGGGCGGCGCAGGAGGGCCGATAAATTAGAGACTCGTATAACACGGCGCCCACGGGACGGGACGCTATACCAAGTGGCGCGTGGGTGCCGGATTCGACTGGCGGGCTTGCTCTGTGCCACGCACAGCTCGCCTGTTAATTGACTCATTAAGAGCCGCGCGGCGGTGATTTACCGCCACTGACAGCATTCTAGATGCGGCCCCACTCACCGCCTATCGATCACCGCCGTATTGGAGAGCGCGTCCGTGACCCCACAGCCGCTGCACCTGACACGCGTGCTGCCCCTCCTGCAGTGCGTACTACAGTAATGCGACTACAGTAACGCGACCTGAGTGTAAGGCTCAGACATGGATAGTGTCGGAAGTTCCATGCGGCTTTTCGCGGATGATGCTGTAGTATACAGACAAGTTGCAGCATTAGAAAATTGCAGCGAAATGCAGGAAGATCTGCAGCGGATAGGCACTTGGTGCAGGGAGTGGCAACCGACCCTTAAAACAGACAAATATAATGTATTGCGAATACATAGAAAAAAGGATCCTTTATTGTATGATTATAAGATAGCGGAACAAACACTGGTAGCAGTTACTTCTGTAAAATATCTGGGAGTATGCGTGCGGAACGATTTGAAGTGGAATGATCATATAAAATTAATTGTTGGTAAGGCGGGTGCCAGGTTGAGATTCATTGGGAGAGTCCTTAGAAAATTTAGTCCATCAACAAAGGAGGTGGCTTACAAAACACTCGTTCGACCTGTACTCTTTAATATCGCTCATCAGTGTGGGATCCGTACCAGGACGGGTTGACAGAAGAGATAGAGAAGATCCAATGAAGAGCGGCACGTTTCATCACAGGGTTATTTGGTAAGCGTGATAGCGTTACGGAGATGTTCAGCAAACTCAAGTGGCAGACTCTGCAAGAGGCGCTATGCATCGCGGTGTAGCTTGCTGTCCAGGTTTCGAGAGGGTGCTTTTCTGGATGAGGCATCGAATATCTTGCTTCCCCCTACTTATACCTCCCGAGGAGATCACGAATGTAAAATTAGCCGGAGGCTTTCCGGCAGTCGTTCTTCCCGCTAACCATACGCGACTGGAGCAGGAAAGGGAGGTAACGACAGTGGCACGTAAAGTGCCCTCCGCCACACACCGTTGCGTGGCTTGCGGAGTATAAATGTAGATGCAGATGAACACTGAAATCACTAAAATGCTTCTACACAGGTCTACCTCAAATCTGGGAACGTTGCACAAGAAAATCCGAATATTCCTGGTCTATAGGGAACCAGGCTGCACATAATGTTTGAACAAGAAGGCGGTAGAGTAAGCTGAAACAGCTGGTGTACAATTTAAGTCAATTTACTTGCGCTCGCACGTATTATATGGATTAATTTGTGGACACTGCTAGGTGTCTTCCATTTCTTCTTCCTGACCTATAATACCTTTTCCAAATTTCTCCTCGGTTTCCTTTGCTTCTTATCGTATGCACAGACTGAAGAACACCGTATACATCCATATCTACTTTACGTACTGAACTGCCCTGAAGCGACATATACTATTCCTCAGCTAATAAAAGTGTATATATATATATATATATATATATATATATATATATATATAAAATAAAAAATCTGCTGCACTACATGCGTCAACAGGGTGCACACTTATACTGGGTGAGAGGGGAGGAAAGTTACATGCTTTGAGGGATGACAGAGATTCTGAACAAAAAACGTCACACGAGTGTACAGTATGACGGGTTTTTAAGTTTCAGTGGAATTTAACGAGATCAGTGTTTAGTTGTGAACACTTCCCTGCAAAAGATGTCCAAGAAGTCCACAGCCAACTGCACTGCATTTGCAGCTCTTGCAGACAGCTGCTGACCTGAGCTCACGAGTCAGTCATCTAATAGAGCGGGATTGAGTGACCTTGGTGAGTACAGAATGACTTCACAGTGACCGATCCAGCGCCCAAGGTACGTTCCAGTGAGCTATTGTTTCTCTGGCTGTACAAAAATTGCCGGCCGGGGTGGCCGAGCGGTTCTAGGCGCTACAGTCTGGAACCGCGCGACCGCTACGATCGCAGGGGACTGATGACCTCAGCAGTCAAGTCCCATAGTGCTCA
This sequence comes from Schistocerca piceifrons, assembly GCF_021461385.2. NCBI lineage: Eukaryota > Metazoa > Arthropoda > Insecta > Orthoptera > Acrididae > Schistocerca > Schistocerca piceifrons. The sequence continues at coordinate 1,093,301,330 of NC_060138.1, read as the reverse complement.
GAGCCATTTGAACCTGTACAAAAATTACAGGAGCTCCGTCGTACTGAAAATTCATACGACGTTGTGTTGCCAAAGGAATATCCTTCAAGTATTCTGGTAACTCATTCTGAAGGAAATCAAGCAGTATGTCGGATACGTTTAAGAAAAAGGCATATCTTAATCTGAAGTTTTTTCTTCAGAATCACCAATACCATCACCCCTCGAAGAATACACATTTTCTCTTGACTTGGCCTATATTTAACAGTACTAAAGTGTGGAAGTGACTTAATTTTACAAGGGCTCGCTGTAACTGCTAAATGAAAATAAGTCCTTGCATTAAAATTTTTGTTTTGTATTGTCACTTTGTGTACACATTTGCAAGCAAGTCCATCCCAGCAGACAGTTCCAGAAACGAACGAACGAAAGTACATATGCAAGTTTTCATTAACCCTTTGACACACTCTCTCTCTCTCTCTCTCTCTCTCTCTCTCTCCTCTCTCTCTCTCTCTCTCAGAACCAACCCCTATTCTGAAATCAATGTAGATGAAATTACATAACAACAAAGTCACAAAAACGAAATAAAAGCAAAACTACCCCATTTTTAGTTGTCTGAAGCATTGTACGTAGTTACAGGTTTCCACAATACCGACAACTGACGCCTTTATAATCAGCATTTTCTGCCATTTATGCGACTTGCATCAAGGCTGCACAAAACGTTTCTAACACTCTCCGACACTTTGGTTATTCAAGATTTTAACGATTTTTACCATATATACGTGCCGCATTCATTCCCCCATTCATTCAGACAGCGCAACAGATATAAGTAATATTAAACACATTGAAAAATGTAATTACATATTACAAACTAGAAACATTACGAAATTTAGTCCAAGTTCTAGGGGACTGATGACCTCAGTCGTTAAGTCCCATAGTGCTCAGAGTCATTTGAACCATTTGAACTATGTTGGTGACTAAAAATTGAGTTTAAGTCATCTGACGTATTTACAAAAAACATATTAAAGTGTCTGAACTTTGACTGTAACGCGAGATTCTGAATTAAAGTTTTTTAGGTAATTTTTGCTCGTTACTTCTTGAATGAAACTGAGACTTGTAAAACGTTTAACTACTGTTATTTTGAAAGCCTCTGTAAAATATCAGTTGGTGTACGGCAAAAGGAAAGAGTTACCTGTCGTTATTGATAAACGCGAAAGCTGCGTATGAATTTAAAAAACCTGTTTCATGTAAGTTCGACGAAGTGTAGAAGTAATATTTGATATATTTTTGTCTTACAGTTTTTCTATTTTACTTTTTTTTTGAGAAAATTGAGTTTTCAAGCGCTATATCACAAATTTGTACTGTTTCAGGTATTTATATTGTTCCACGTTACAAATAAACAATTTTCGAGTAAAACTGAGTTATACATTGACAATTTCAGTTTCGCTATAAAAATGCTATTGTTAAGTAACTGACAGGAGGATAACAATGTAGAACAAACACGTTCTGTAGATTACCTGGCACTTTATGTATCCTCTCTCAGTTCTGGTGGTGGTTCACCGCTTCCCGTTTTTTGGGGAACCTAGTAAGACACTGATTGCACACGGAAAGTAAACGATCGTCATGACTTAACACCCGATAAATATGCAACGCACTCAACCTACAGGTGACACAGGTAAGACATAACTGACCAAAGCTACTAGGAGAAGTATCCTAGCGTACGCTTACTTGCGGTAGTCTACAGAAGGCTACGGTAGTTTCACAACTCTAGGCAAATGTCTGTTTTAATTCCCACGTTGGTGTGTAATTTAGACCGTCTGAAAATCGTATACGCTAGCCTAGGTCCGCAACAGTAAACGGTCGCAGGAAGACGCGTTGGCGAAGGCATCAAAGTCACGGTGACGAATCTTACAGCTTCCTAATCATCAACTCATATCGCTACGCCACAGTACCTTCTACCGCTGTTACTCATTGACTTTCCTGTTCCACTCGCGAATGGAGCGACGAGAAAAGACTGTATGTATCTCCTTACGAGCCATGATTTCTGTTATCTTGTCTGTTCTTTGCAGCTCTTGCGCGGGATGTAAGTAGTCGACAGTAGACTCGTTCTGCAGTCTGTCTCAAATTCCTGTTCTCTAAATTTTCTCAGCAGCGTTTCGCGAAAAAACGTCGTCTTCCCTGCAGGGATTCTCATCCAAGTTCATGGACCCTTTACGTCATCGAACCAACTTATAAGAAATCTAGAAGCATGTCCCTGAATTGCTTCAATGTCGTCCTTAAATCCGACTTGGTGGGGATCCCAAATAGTCTAACAACACTCAAGAATTGTCGTACAAGTTTTATGTACGCTATCTACTTTACATATGAGCTTATCAGTCAGATCGTTTATGTATATAAAGAATCACATCTTATCACACTCTTGACGATACCATTGTCTCCAACGAACACTCGCCGTCCAGGACAAATTACTGCATTCTAATATCGAGACTTCGACCCAATCACATATCTAAGAATCTTTATGTGGTCGGACAGTATACAACTCCCTTTCATGACCGTCTCGTCTAATTTCTGCAGTTTAGTTTCTGTACAAGTTGTTGATACGGTCTCTTCTCTTGTGTTTTATCCCTGATAATTTCACATGTATGAGGTAAGTTTCGTAACTGTCGACCCTGAAAGATGGCGCGAGACGTGTGCTTTCTGCTGGTGGTACCTGGTAGCTGTTAGCTGGTACCTGCTTGCCGGGTTTTAATCCTGTGTCGGCAGCTGGGTACCGCGCGGTCTGAATATTTCATGGAGTCCTGTGCTGTGACCTTTCACCTTTGTGGGCGCCGTCAACGGTGCAGCCGCCAGGGCATTCCTTTCTTCCGCAGTACTCACTGCAAGAGGACTAGAGAGAGAGAGAGAGAGAGAGAGAGAGAGAGAGAGAGAGAGAGAGTGGGGAGGGGAGGAGGCGTTGTCTCAGAGGCAGAGCTGGCTCACAACAGGCAGCTCGCCCTAATGAAGCCTCGGCAAATGTCACGCCATTGTCCGCGCAAGCCTCACCTCGCCTGCAGCGCAGGTGGATGGATGGATGCAAGGATGGATGGATGGATGGATGGATGGATGAGTGGATGGATACTCCTGCCTGCGTCTCGCCATCTCCACGCTCTACAGGGGCACAGCGATGACCCAGTTATAACTCGGTACGACACTCATTAGCGGTACCAGCGCTGCGATGTAACAACCCAAGCTGCGAAAATACGGCTCGGTGAAACCTGTGTCGACTGACTACACAATGTTATTTACTGTCCTGCATAGACTTTAAGAATAAAACTACGACGGCTATTCGGAAAGTAAAATCCGATCGGTGTCAAACTCAAAAATGGTCTGTTTGCAAACGTTAGCTATACCATCCAGTTACTTCTCTACATAGTCGCCCCTCCGACATTTGACATTTGTCGTGTGGAATTGTGCTAACTTTCCAAAAACCTTATCATAGAAGGCAGCCGCCTGTGATTTCCGCCACCTCTCCGCTCCGGTCTGCAGTTCGTTGTCTGTGCCAAAATGTTGCCTTCATAGCCAGCAGTTCGTGCGAGCAGAGATGAACATCACAGGGAGCCGAGTCCGGGCTGTGTGGTGGGTGACCAAACACTTCCCATCGAAAACGCTGCAGGGGCTTCCTCATCGCCCCTGCAGTGTACGACCGACAATTGTCATGAAGAAGGAAATACATGACACGTACGTTATGTGGGGTTGCATGACATCAGGCGAAATCTCTCAGCTGGCATCTGTCCTTGGCGGGAGAAACTATTGTTCTAGGTATCTGTAAGTGTTGTTGTTGTCTTCAGTCCAGAGACTGGTTTGATGCATCTCTCCATGTTACTCTATCCTGTGCAAGTTTCTTCATCTCCCAGTACCTACTGCAGCCCACATCCTTCTGAATCTCTTTAGTGTATTCATCTCTTGGTCTCCCTCCACGATTTTTACCCTCTGCGCTGCCCTCCAATATTAAATTGGTGATCCCTTGATGCCTCAGAATATGTCCTTCCAACCGATCCGTTCTTCTAGTCAAGTTGTGCCACAAACTCCTCCTCTCCCCAATTCTATTCAATACCTACTCATTAGTTATGTGGTCTAAACATCTAACCTTCAGCATCCTTCTGTAGCACCACATTTCGAAAGCTTCTATTCTCTTTTTGTCTAAACTATTTATTGTCCACGTTTCACTTCCATACATGGCTACACTCCACACAAATACATTTAGAAAAGACTTCCTGACACCTAAATCTATACTCGATGTTAACAAATTTCTCTTCTTCAGAAACGCTTTCCTTGCCATTGCTAGTCTACATTTTATATCCTCTCTACTTCGACCGTCATCAGTTATTTTGCTCCCCAAATAGCAAAACTCCTTTACTACTTTAAACATCTCATTTCCTAATCTAATTCCCTCAACATCACCCGATTTAATTCGACTACATTCCATTATCCTCGTTTTTCTTTTGTTGATGTTCATCTTATAGCCTCCTTTCAAGACACGGTCCATTCCGTTCAGCTGCTCTTCCACATCCTTTGCTGTCTCTTACAGAATTACAATGTCATCGGCAAACCTCAAAGTTTTAATTTCCTCTCCATGGGTTTTGATTCCTACTCCAAATTTTTCTTTTGTTTCCTTTACTGCTTGCTCAATATACAGATTGAATATCATCGGGGAGAGGCTACAACCCTGTCTCACTTCCTTCCGAACCACCGCTTCCCTTTCGTGTCCCTCGACTCTTGTAACTGCAATCTGCTTTCTGTACAAATTGTAAATAGCCTTTCGCTCCCTGTATTTTACCCCTGCCACCTTCAGAATTTGAAAGAGAGTATTCCAGTCAACATTGTCAAAAGCTTTCTCTAAGTCTACAAATGCTAGAAACGTAGGTTTGGCTTTTCTTAATATAGCTTCTAGGGTCAGTCGTAGCGTCAGTATTGCCTCACGTGTTCCTACATTTCTACGGAATCCAGACTGATCATTTCCGAGGTCGGCTTCTACCAGTTTTTCCATTCGTCTGTAAAGAATTCGTGTTAGTATTTTGCAACTGTGGCTTATTAAACTGATAGTTCGGCAATTTTCACACCTGCCAACTGCTGCTTTCTTTGGGATTGGAATTATTATTTTCTTCTTGAAGTCTGAGGGTATTCTGAACTGAAAAGAGCGATGTGACGTGATCGACGGGCATACTAGAGACACTGCCCAACACATCTTTGCAAAAGCATCGGATTTTCACTAACGTTTCCATTTCGCGACATTACTTTCCGAACAGTCCTCGTACCTTTACTTTGTAAACACAGATATTTCTCGGCACATTTGTGTGTAAAAATATCGATTCACATATCATAATAATCATCCTAATATATGCACTTAGGGAGTTCTGTTGCTACCAAATAATTTACTGACCATGACAGAGTAAAACTAAGACGCCTTGCACAGCTAATGCAAGTCAGTGGGGGCCCGCCATGAGGAATTACCAGAGAGGCTACCTGCTCACAAGACAAATACTGGCTCCAAGGCACCGAAATGGTTGCCATACGATATTCTCGGACGAAATGGTGGCTCAGTGGTTAGCGTCGCCGCGATTCTTAACTTTGCGCCCCTTGTTCGGAACCCGATTATTCTTATTATTTATTTTACTTTATTTTGTTTTTATTGTTTTCATTTATCTACCCATGTATGTAGAAGGTTACTACACGAATGTTTCTTATCAGATTAGGGAATACAATGGCGTTATATTAATTTTAAAATTACAAATGGATTTCACATTAAGTATCACACATTTATTTTATATATATATTTTCTCATATCAAGTCTTGTAGTAATTCTTATATTTTATTCGTGTGTTAATTCTCCAAAGAGATTTGCTGCATTCCCTTGGATGATGACTGTCATAGAAACATTCGAAAGAGAGTTATTCCGAACACATGAGCACGGCGCTAGCGCAAATTTGTCACAGTGACATTTCTTCGCATGAATCTCAAAAAATGTTCAAATGTGTGTGAATTCCTAAGGGACCAAACTGCTTAGGTCATCGGTCCCTAGACTTACACACTACTTAAACTAACTTATGCTAAGAACAACACACATACCCATGCCCGAGGGAGGACTCGAACCTTCGGCGGGAGCGCATGAATCTCACTCGGGAAGGAAACGTCCTTAACAATGACGAAGATTTCGCGCACAAGCAATAATTTCCCAGAAAACCATGCATAACATATCCCATGTCCGAAAACTGGTGCTTGCAGATTATTATGAGTCAAGATGCGCAACAGGAATTTCACCGAAAACAATTTCAAATAATTCTGTAACTTTTTAATTAAATTCAGCTGACGTACTATTAGTAGGCTTTCACGGGACAGGACATGGCACAGCTAAAAACTGGGACCTTTCGTAAAAATCGAGACGTCTGTCAACATCACAGTTATCAGAGCAAGAACCTTATTCATTCCAAAAGTGGCCCCCTACAGTAAGTGGCAAAAGCCGAGGAGGAACTAGACGGGGCTCTCTGTACTAACACAGGAGGGCAGAGGTAAACAGCCGGCAGTCCACACCTGCTACGCTGGAGGCTCTCCAGCGGAGCGCTGCCGACAGACACACTTGGGGTGCACGCGACACGTGTCCGGCCCAGGCCCGGCGCGTAAACACTGCCACGCTGGCTGACACGTGCTCCACACGTGGCCGCGGCAGCCGGCTGGCCTCAGGCCGTGTAGTATCCTGCAAGCCGCAAGCCGGAGCGGCCGCCTCTCCGACGCGAGGCTCCACGCACTGTGATCGGTAAACACGTGAACTGGCGTAACATTCAACTGCGATTCTTTCAATTCAAACTTGGATGGCTATGGCAAAATCTTCAATATTCTGGCAGCACCACTCCCCAAGTCAACAACGTTTCTAGCCGCTTCTAACAACCCTACCACAACAAAGGTCAAAATTTAATGATTGTGGTGTTGCTCACGCTGCTAAATACTGCATTTTCGGGCAACAACAAATTTATTATGTGGCAGGTGTCATTAGAGCACAGCTACTAAAGTCATTTCATGTAATAATGAATAAACTAGGCACTCATCTTTTCGTGTTTCTCACGCTGGTCTCGTAAAATCATGGCTCAATCGTCGAAAATCTAGGCAGTGATGATCCCAAGCTAGGATGCAAAGAGGCCTAGGTTTTATTCTGCTATATTCAAAAGTTTTGTAGATACGGTTCACAAACCATTCTTGAAGATTAAACCTTTCAAAGTTAGCACAATGGTGATGTAAAAAAATAATCAGCACTCCGAATTTAAGTTACACTTCCTTTTCATTGTTTTTATTGCAATATCACGTAACACACAAAACATCACTTCACAATACAAAAAATGCTTGAAAACATCTTCCTCACATTTTATAAGCCAACTACAATATGCGTCTTTCCAACATGACGTCCAAGACATGACCCTCTCAAGGTCCGACTAACTCACTAACAATCGCCCACGAGCCCAAAAATCAGAGTTACATGTACGTTAAAGATCATAGTAACAAAAGAAAGAATACACATAAGAATAATATCATTGCAATATAAACATATCGATGTATCACACATGAAATCAAATATGAATGTTGTCTCAGAAATATGTTAAGTAGTTAACAGAAACACAGTAGAATATTACTGGTATCGTGAGGTTCAGGTGAGGTACCGTAATGGTTACGTAATTCAAGTACCATTACACGCTTCCCTTCTCTGATAAAAACTAGTACACACTCAGCAAAACCCCGATTCTTTCAAAAACCAAGCTCCCGCATATAAAGCAGCTTTACACGTCTGATTACCTTCCAAATGCATTAATGTGTTAAATATTTACTTTGAGAATGTAAAATTATGCATAAACGTTGTTGGAAGTCGGTAAGTGGCCTCATTATGAAATATTGGATGAATATAGTCAACGCAGTGTATGCTCCATTTTAAGGAACAGCCTGATTTTCATGCATCGCAGTCTTTATGACGTCGTATCTCCTGAACCGAGGCCCACGAAAAAGACAGGCCGTGGCGTGTACGTCACAGCACATCACACTACACTACAGGTCTCCCCGTCTCCGGTGGGGAGCGAGTAACTACTCCCGATGAATTCAATAATTCTTGACTGCGCGTTTAAATGCATGCAAGCTCTCGATAGTGCATCGATAGCCCACAACAAAGTTAAGACCTTTAGTCAGTACCTCTTCAATTACATCTTGATTTGCCGTGAGCCCTGAACGGAACCGAGAAAACGCGAAGTGTCGCGGATAGGGCGACTAATGTGACAGCAGAAATTGGTCGCGCGGTCCGTATCTCTCTTGGGGACACGCGTTAACTGTGGGTCATACAACGATATAATTTTGCAGGTACATTCAGTGGTGGAAGTGGATACTGTCTGCAAATTGCGTTGCGAATAGAGTCGGTAGTAAAGAAGTAATGAATTAAAACGCCACACCCGATGTTGAAAACTGACTGCATGAACAGCGAAAATGTAAGCGATAAGCGGAATCTTGGCGAGAAAAAATTTCTTAAGGGTTTGAAATTACGTGTGAAGTTTGTCATAGATCGCTAAGTGCTCTCATTTTCAAATATTGCATGAATGAAGTGCGGGTAAGTGCGCACCGTCCTATGCGCTGCCTCAAGACAAACACACCGTTTCGAGATAAAAAAATAAAAAAAAATAAAAATAAAGGTTCAAATGCCTCTGAGCACTATGGGACTTAACTTCTGAGGTAATCAGTCCCCTAGAACTTAGAACTACTTAAACCTAAGGACATCACACACATCCACGCCCGAGGAAGGGTTCGAACCTGCGACCGTAGCGGTCGCGCGGTTCTAGACTGTAGCGCCTAGAACCGTTCGGCCACCCCGGCCGGCACACACCGTTTCGAACTGTACTAGCTGTCTTATTGTACGAGGGTTGGAACTTAAAGCCGGCCGCGGTGACCGTGCGGTTCAAGGCGCTGCAGTCCGGAACCGCGGGACTGCTACGGTCGCAGGTTCGAATCCTGCCTCGGCCGTGGATGAGTGTGATGTCCTTAGGTTAGTTAGGTTTAAGTAGTTCTAAGTTCTAGGGGACTGATCACCTACGGTGTTAAGTCCCATAGTGCTCAGAGCCATTTGAACAATTTTTTAGAACTTAAATATTGGCAATTATTTATTCACAACCGATACAAAAGAGTTACATGTGTGCACCTGTCCTTCAAAGTAGTCACCAGCGATGTGGAAGACGTAATATACCGTTAGCACAGCCTGTTCTGTTGATGGTGCGAATGGAGCTGTCTACTGCCTGTCGAATCTCTGGAACAGGTCTGAAGCGAATGCCACGAAGTGGTTCCTTCATCTTCGGAATCAAATCAAAGCCACAAGGACTTAAGTCCGGAAAGTATGGTGGATGGTACAGTGCTTCCCAGTCCCATCGACCGAACAGAGCAGCCACAGCTTGCGCTGTATGCGCCCGCGCATTGTCGTGCCACTGTTCTGTACGGTAATGCCGATTCCCCTCACGCCTCTCGAAGACCTTGATGACACTGTCGTGCTGTACGACCTCTGGCACATTCAATCTTGATCCAACTCCGTTGTTTCTGTTTCGAAAACATAGTGATACCGTTACGTTAGACCGTTCGCTCACAAGCGACTGTGTTTCCTTCGAATGTGCGCACACCGGTGACGTGGGACGGGCGAGTCCATTTGCTCGGAGGTAAGGTAGGTATGTCAACAACGTGTGCTATCAGCGACAATAGTAGATTCCATTGCATAGTGTCTCCACTGCACAGTTGTCACTAAGTTCCAACCTACGTATTAAACTTTTAAAATAAAATTATAGTTCTTAATGATTAGATGACAGCATTTCATTGTACATGCGTTTCGTTTTCACGTTCCTCGATCGGTGTTCTAGTTTTGCGAGGGAGCTTCCCAGAAAACCATAGGTACATGTATATGAGTGCCCCTCTTGCTGCTAGAGCCTCAGCCGTAAGTTGCTAGCTTCAGACGGAAGCTTGTAACACAGTTCCCGTTTCTATACCGGCGCAGAAGTGTGCAACTTCTACTCCCTTCCATCGACTTCGGTCAGCTGGTATTTATCGGAATGGTTATCGGTATCTCTGTCAGAATTCACTGAATTTAATTGAGTTATTCGTTGGTAGGACAATACACTTACGCCCGATCCAGGGTGTCTGTTAAATCCATTTGAGGTGTCGCCTGTACAGGTCCTAGAATCCGTAGTGTCTACTGTTTTTACTAGATACTTACAACATCGTTTGCATGAAGTTTTTTGATACACTTTACAAAGGGAATAACTTCGCAGTGTTGGTACGAGTAGTGCAGGGTCATTCCTGTATAACACCGACACAAAGATAATAAACGACAGGGTGTAATGAACCAGCTGAAGCACTCTTTCCATCTGGTCTCAAAATAAAAGCCGATCGTGAATTTGGCAGGGCGCGTGTACCACCGCAGACATAGCTATGAATTGGTGGGTACAAACATAAAGGTGAAAACGAGGTCGGAGATGAAAAAGAAAAAAATACCACTCGCACGGGCGCTGACGGAGGGAGAAGAAAGGAGGGGGGGGGGGGGGGGGAGAGGGGACAACAGAAGGGAAACCTTTATCTGGCGGCGCTGGGCCCATTCATCGGGGACCTAAAGGGCGCCACAATTTGAGGGTTGCCACCCCGGCTTTAATTAAAACCGCGATAAATTCCCTCACAGGGGCGCAATTACCCGCCAGCTCCGCAGGCTGTAGGCTCTGCCGCGGGAAAAATCCGAGGCGATCCCACAGGGGTACCGAAGCACTGGTGTCTGCCCTGCGGACGTCTCTGCCTCCCTAAATCCTACAATAAGCCAGGCGCTCAAGTTCTTCATTAGAGGTGCCTTGCAGTAAAAGCGTCATAAGGAACCCGCTTAAGTAACCATTCTACCAGGCTATGAGCAGTAGTAACCCCCAATTGTTCGCCAGTAGCTCTCTCCACCTCCACCATCATCATCATCATCATCATCATCATCATCATCATCAGCAGCAGCAGCAGCAGGCACCGTTTAATATTATGTAAATTAAAGGTGGAGGAGGGAGAACGGAAGGAAAGGGAAGGATCTACTTCAAAAATGGTTCAAAAATGGCTCTGAGCACTATGGGACTTAACTACTGAGGTCATCAGTCCCCTAGAACTTAGAACTACTTAAACCTAAGGACATCACACACATCCATGCCCGAGGCAGGGTTCGAACCTGCGACCGTAGCGGTCACGCGGTTCCAAACTGAAGCGCTTAGAACCGCACGGCCACACCGGCCGGCGGAAGGAACTACTGACGTCAGCTATAACGGGACTTAGTCAGCCATCATATTAGGCTCCAAGAAGCTGTTCTCAGAGCAGTGGAGATGCAAGAAGTATATAGATGACGAAATGTGGTCTGAGGTACCTGTGACAGATGTTAGATTCTGTACCATTCCGGTGAGAAAGACCGCCTCCACAATGCTGCTGCTCTGGTGTGTTCCGAGCAAGGGCGCCAAAACGTTTAAGTATAGTTATTATTATTAGTTAAACTACTTATTGGAATGACTTCACTTTTTAATATAAATATCTCTCAACATCTATCAATCAGTCATTTTAGAATTATTAAACAAACTTAAATCAAAAACAAAAGACTGACGAAATTGCAGACGAAGCACTTCGGAAGCGTTCGGGTCACTCCTTTTCTGCTATGGCGCGCGAAGTGTTTCGGGCTGTTCGTCACTCTGGATTAGGCAGTCGAGATGCACAGTCATGTTGTCTGTGGCAGGATGTGTTTGCCAGTATTCAGTATTAAAAGATTCACTCCGGTAGTCACGAGGCACAAACACGTGCCACAAATAGTGTAAAGATACATTTTCGTAAACATTATATTTGATCATGTACTTTGCTGTATCAGAAGGTGTTGTATTAAGATCATGTAGTCTTCTCGTCTGGGTATTTTAAAATACGTGAGTGGCATCCCAAAGAAGTGATACATTATTTCAGAACAGAACCTCGCTAAAAGTCAGTTTCAGCCTCAAGATACAGAACCTACGACCTGCGTGCTGTTTTCTGCGCTGGAGACATCAACTTGAAGACAGCAGGTTAGTGAACTATAACAGAACCTCCGTATTCCACACAGTGCAGTGGAAACAACTAGGCGCCTCACGTGTGCTGCATGCACAGAACAAATGTGCTCAGTGACACGTCACCTGCAGTAATGCAGAGGAAGAGGAGGTAAAGGAGGAGGATCGTTCCATGTCGTACACGCTCGCTGCTTTGAGATTCACGCGGAGGTCGAACTTAACTGTGCATCAGCATTAAAGGTGGTCGATTCGTTGCCCATCGATGTAAACAGATTATATGAATGCTTGAGGTCTGTTCTTTCGGACAGTACAAACGAGAATGGAAGCTTAAGAAATGTTGTGCTACTGAAGAATGCTGAGACACCCAAGCACGACTCACGACCTGTCATCACAGCTTCAATTTTGCCAGTGCCTCGTCTCCTATCTTCCAGCACAAACTCCGCTACAAAGAGAAAATCTCATTCCGGAAACATCCCCCAGGCTGTGGCTAAGCCGTGTTTCCGCAATACCCTTTCATCCAGGAGTGCTGGTTCTGGAAGGTTCGCAGGAGAGCTTCTGTGAAGTTTGGAAGGTAGGAGACGAAGTACTGGCAGAATTGAAGCTGTGAGGACGGGTCGTGAGTCGTGCTCTGGTAGCTCAGATGGTAGAGCACTTGCCCGCATTAAGGCAAAGGTACCGAGTTCCAGTCTCGGTCCGGCACACAGTTTTAATATGCCAGAAAATTTGAAATTAGAGCGTTGTTCCATTTTTAGGGCAACTGTCACCTTTCGCAGATATTGTGTGGAAAAAAATTAGCAGCTTCAAGAATGGTTCAAATGGCTCTGAGCACTATGGGACTCAACTGCTGAGGTCATCAGTCCCCTAGAACTTAGAACTAATTAAACCTAACTAACCTAAGGACATCACACACACCCATGCCCGAGGCAAGATTCGAACCTGCGACCGTAGCGGTCGCGCGGTTCCAGAATCTAGCGCCTAGAACCGCTCGGCCACTCCGGCCGGCTTAGCAGCTTCCTTTTGTATTACTTTTTAGCAGACGACAACTATTTCCTGTTAAAATGCCACCATCTCCATACACGAATGGCTTTACACACCTTATCTGCATTACTTGTTTGCATTGTTTCTGATTCGTGTCCTGAACGTAGCTCCATTATCTCGCGCTGTTATCTCTAGACACTAGCTACGAACAGACCCTTTGCTGGAAAAGTTCCAAGATAGGTTAAAAAAATTGCACTTACCAAGTAATGATCATAACTCCTATCGAAGTTGTCCATTTGGCTATCTGTATCTAGTTGTCAATATTTCTGGAGTTGTTGGAAGCAAGCAGGGAAATTTTCAACAGTGATGCTTGTTACCTCATTTGTCACAGCCCGTTGGATGTCTGTGATATCTTAATGAAGCTGTTCTTTGAGTTTCTTTTCACACGCGGAAACAAGAAAAAATTACAAGGCGAGAGGTGGGGCGAATATGGCGGATGTGGAGTGGCAATAACAGAATGTCTGGCCAGATAGTCGGTAACAATGCAGTGTGTGGTCTTGCATTGTCATACTGTAAGAACCAGTCCTGAGGATGCCACAAATCAGGTCGGCGACGATCAACATTGTCTTTGTTCTCGAAGGTTGTCGTTTGACTATGTTTTGAGATTCGTTTTCCCAAATCGTCGCGTAAAATCGTATGACACACATATCAAGATCCAAATTCAGTTATTCTGATATTGTATGCACGGTTACATAAGGAGTTCTTGCAGTAACTACCTAACATGCTCCACGTTTGCATCGGCATGGGCGCCCAGCTCTAAGAACGTCTTGCACTGAATCTCTGCCTTCATGAAAGCTTTTGCGTCACTCGAAAACACGACCACTTGAAACTGCCTCGCCTACCTATGGTTACTTAATCATTGTACACGTTTCACAAGGGGCTTTCCCCAGTTTAACGCAGAACGTAATGTTCACTCTTTACTCACAACCGTAACTAAAGTGCCAAGCATCCAAACAATGTCACCTAGTGAGTTGCCGTGGAAACATGGCGAAGGTCATTTCCAGGACGTACACATACCAGGTAACAGAACAACAACATTTGTTCCTTTTTAGTATTGTGAACCCAGAAATAAAAAAAAGCTTGTCCTGGAACTGTTCTGGCAAAGGGAGTATGATGGCAATGATGTTGGTGGTGGTGGTGGTGGTGGTGGTGCTAAGAATTTCTGGTGATTGTAGCAGTAAATTCCATTAACTTGAAAAATAATACTATGCAGCAGATTACAGCGTAATGTTACGTGAAGTCTCCTACTATCTCTACAGCTCCACTTCCGTCCAAGTGAGGATTTTGTCTTTTCAGCACGTATTGCGAGTAAACAAGGGCTTATGAAGGTCATAGGCCTGCTGGAAATATGCACACACTTGGCGACAAAGTAGTGCGAACAATTTTTGGCACAGAAAAGATACGTTTGGTAGAGATTTTGCCACGAGAGAACAACTGTGAAGCTATCGTCGCACATAAATACGGGTGAGAACGATTTCTGAATGTAATCGTATTTGAGTACTTTTGATGCTGTGTAACAGCATCGGGACACGTGAGTGTCAGCAAAAGGCGTCGCTACTGCTCCCGGAACCCAACTGCATGGCCTCCGCACGACTTCAGCTGCGCGGCAGACGTACCTGTAACAAAAGAAAGTCTGTGTTACTCTACAGCAATAGGCACCTGACAACAGTTTTACGCAGGAACTACATCTAACAAACACGGTAGTCTGCAAGACCGCCTGTTGAAAACACAGAAGAAAAACAGCAATCTGATGAAACCGCTTCAGACGATATTACAAGAATCCAGTGACTTGATGAAACATCGGTTTATTTTCGTAACTAGTTCCGAGTGATTTCAACCTTCAGCTGAGATGTATCAAAAGTTTACATACCTATAAACTTCTGTCAATTAAACTTGGAAGACTACAAAGGTGGCCTGAAGTGTACTGCATGCCTAGATATGCAAATGATGAGCTCTTCAGTGCACCTGCGCAGAGTAACTAGGAGTAACGCCATCTATATCTACACGTATTACGAAATTAAACTTCCACGCCGCGTTTTCCTGTGTCTACGTGGAGGCTAATCTCAAGAATTAGTGTAGGGACTTTGATACGGTTTTCATTATTAGGTAGACAGATCCACAAGGACGTTTGTACACGTAATTTATTATCGCTACACCAGACAAGTCCGGTCGTAGGTACTTACAAGATACATCACCAACTCGACCTCGTATTTTCAAAAAAATCCACACTTGTAAGATATCAGCCCCATCAGTCGATCCCGAGCGAAAATTCGGGCCATTATTTAGATAGTACTCAGAAAGACCCTTCTGAAAGAACAGCTTTTAAATTTTCGCGCTCTGGTATCTCGTCAGTCGCTCCGCCCCAATGCCGCGGAATGAAAAACATAGCCCTCCTATTCACGGGTTGTTGAAGGCGACGGAAGGGGAGAGTGGTCGCACCTGCCCAATGTGTTTAGAAATGTCGCCATTCTACACGAAAAATACCAAGTAATGTAAGTAATACGTCAAGCTCAAGCACATATCACTTCAATATTATTTTAGCAACATTCTTGTACTGATATTACGCAGCTACATACACGCCTCAGAAATGAAGTGTATAAACGTAAGCAACTCAAGAATTATGAAATTAAGCTAACGATTTTCGATTCACAATTTCAATCATGCCATTCACCTCAAAGAATAGCGCATCTACGGCAAAATAAATTCCGTAGATTTTTCCCGGTGTCTTATATGTTTATGCTCTTCACGGGTATGCGTCGGATATGATCGTCTTCACTACACGATATTTCGGCAATCCATCTGGCCACCATCTTCAGTGAAGACGATCATATGCGGCAGCATACCCGTGAAGAGCATAAAAATACGGCAAATGTACTTCACGTTAACAATGAAACTTTGAATATTAAAGAAAATAACGCAGAACAGCGATGTTAGTTATTAAATAGCTCTACGATACTGTTTTAATGATACATTCATTCGTTTAATTAATTTACACTGCATTTGAGATCCGCAACATAAAACGTTCAAAGCAAAAAGAGATCTCTGGTATGAGCTACAGGTTAGAAACCACGCACTTTGACACAATGAACAAAGCATGTTACCCGAGTCGAAACAGGATTAAACATCGTACTGACTCCACTGTATAGTACTTTGTGGTCAAGAGGTTGTAATGGTATGGAGCAAGTGACAGTGTCAAAACATCATTAAATGTATTACTCACTCCTTTGTGTAACTTCGCGGTCGACCATTAAGCGATTCCAGTGGGGCGGAGCGAGTGGCAAAGTACCAGCGTGTGCGAAAGTTTAAAAGCTGTTTCCAGAATGAGATTTTCACTCTGCAGCGGAGTGTGCGCTGATATGAAACTTCCTGGCAGATTAAAACTGTGTGCCCGACCGAGACTCGAACTCGTGACCTTTGCCTTTTCGCGGGCAAGTGCTCTACCAACTGAGCTACCGAAGCACGACT
Source organism: Schistocerca piceifrons (assembly GCF_021461385.2). Lineage (NCBI taxonomy): Eukaryota > Metazoa > Arthropoda > Insecta > Orthoptera > Acrididae > Schistocerca > Schistocerca piceifrons. The sequence continues at coordinate 1,093,284,774 of NC_060138.1, read as the reverse complement.
CACGCCCGGTACCCACAGCTTTACTTCTGCCAGTATCTCCTCTCCTACCTTCCAAACTTTACAGAAGCTCTGCTGCGAACCTTGCAGAACTAGCACTCCTGAAAGAAAGGATATTGCGGAGACATGGATTAGCCCCAGGCTGTGGCTAAGCCAAGTCTCCGCAATATCCTTTCTTTCAGGAGTGCTAATTCTGCAAGGTTCGCAGGAGAGCTTCTGTTAGTTTGGAAGGTAGGAGACGAGATACTGGCAGAAGTAAAGTTGTGGGTACCGGGCGTGAGTCGTGCTTCGGTAGCTCAGTTGGTAGAGCACTTGCCCGCGGAAGGCCAGAGCGAGAGCACCAGCAGCAGCGAGTACTGTTTGTATAAAGCGTTTATTTTGCATTTTGTTTACGACCTTCCACTAAGGAAGGGATTCTATTTGTGTTTATCTGCTCTGCGTAGTAACTAACAGTTCTTGATAAAACTTTACGTAGTTTTCGTGTTAGATTGCTTAGTGTTTTCTTGATCGTTTAGAACAGAAAGCGCCCTAAAACCGTCTTTTGTTTGTTTCGCGGCCGTTACCCACTAGTCACTTGAATCAGCAGTTGTCTTGTGACAGCCAGAGCGAGAGCACCAGCAGCAGCGAGTACTGTTTGTATAAAGCGTTTTTGTACTTATTTGCTGCGCTTAGCTTTTAAATAGTTTTTCTGGGAAAACCTAGCGTAGTTTTCGCGTCTCGTATTTCAGTGAGTGTTTCTTGATTATCAGAGTAGATCAGAAGATTATCTTGGGAATTTGTCACCGTATAGAGTAGGGTAAACATAGTCATGTATAGGGACTGTGGTTGTTGTGAGCGGACGCAAGGAGAATTGGCCACTCTTCGGGGGCAGGTGGAGGCTTTGTCTGTTAGGCTCATCGAGCTCGAGGCGCAGGCGTCGGCTCGTAGTGGCGTTGGGGCAACTGTGGTGAGACCTATGCCTACTTCGGTGGCCTTGGAATCACATGGAACCCCTGATGTCGCTGCGTCTTCCGGCAGTGAGCATCTTACCGGTCAGCCATCACTCCAGGGTGAATGGCGGACAGTGGTGGGCTCGCGCGTGCCTGGCCGAAAGGCGAAGGTGGGATCTGGCCGCGTGGCAGCTGCCTTACACCTTTCCAACAGGTACGGGGTGCTTCCTAGTGGTGATGACATCGTTTCCGAGCCACCACAGGATGCCTCGCCTGTTGGGCCAGTGGCCGATTCTCCGGCAAGGTCCCGACAGTCACAGAGGGCGGGCCTATTAGTTATAGGGAGCTCCAACGTTAGGCGGGTTATGGAGCCCCTCAGGAAAATAGCGGGTAGGTCGGGGAAGAATGCCAGTGTGCACTCGGTGTGCTTGCCGAGGGGTCTCGTCCGTAATGTGGAGGAGGCCCTTCCGGCAGCTATTGAACGCACTGGGTGTGACCGGCTGCAGATAGTAGCACATGTCGGAACGAATGACGCCTGCCGCTTGGGTTCTGAGGCCATCCTTGGTTCCTTCCGGCGGCTGGCTGATTTGGTGAAGACAACCAGCATCGCACGCGGAGTGCAAGCTGAGCTTAATATCTGCAGCATAGTGCCCAGAGTCGATCGCGGTCCTCTGGTTTGGAGCCGTGTGGAGGGTCTAAACCAGAGGCTCAGACGACTCTGCGACTATAATGGTTGCAAATTCATCGACCTCCGTTATTGGGTGGAGAACTGTAGGGCCCCCCTAGACAGGTCAGGCGTGCACTATACACCGGATACAGCTACTAGGGTAGCAGAGTACGTGTGGCGTGCACACGGGGGTTTTTTAGGTTAGAGGGACCCCCCCCTTGGGCGAAACGATAAAATACCTGACGGCTTACCAGAGAGGACATTATCATCGTTGATAAAGAACGTCCGTCCTCAGAGACCAAAAACAGGAAAAGTTAACGTAATATTGGTAAACTGCAGGAGTATCCAGGGCAAGGTTCCTGAATTAGTATCTCTTATTGAAGGAAATAGTGCGCATATAGTATTAGGAACGGAAAGTTGGTTAAAACCGGAAGTGAACAGTAACGAAATCCTAGACAGAGAATGGAATATATACCGCAAGGATAGGATAAACGCCAATGGTGGAGGAGTATTTATAGCAGTAAAGAATTCAATAATATCCAGTGAAGTTATTAGCGAATGCGAATGTGAAATAATCTGGGTTAAGTTAAGTATCAAAGGTGGGTCAGATATGATAGTCGGATGCTTCTATAGACCACCTTCATCAGCAACCGTAGTAGTTGAGCGCCTCAGAGAGAACCTGCAGAACGTCGTGAAGAAGTTTCGTGATCATACTATTGTAATAGGGGGAGACTTCAATCTACCAGGTATAGAATGGGATAGTCACACAATCAGAACTGGAGCCAGGGACAGAGACTCTTGTGACATTATCCTGACTGCCTTGTCCGAGAATTACTTCGAGCAGATAGTTAGAGAACCAACTCGTGAAGCTAACGTTTTAGACCTCATAGCAACAAATAGACCGGAACTTTTCGACTCCGTGAATGTAGAAGAGGGTATCAGTGATCGTAAGTCAGTGGTTGCATCAATGACTACAAGTGTAATAAGAAATGCCAAGAAAGGAAGGAAAATATATTTGCTTAACAAGAGTGATAGGGCACAAATCGCAGAATATCTGAGTGACCACCATCAAACGTTCATTTCTGAGGAAGAGGATGTGGAACAAAAATGGAAAAAATTCAGAAACATCGTCCAGTACGCCTTAGATAAATTGGTACCGACTAAGGTCCAAAGCGAGGGGAAAGATCCACCGTGGTAAAACAATCATGTACGAAAGGTACTACGGAAACAAAGAAAGCTTCATCATAGGTTTAAGAGTAGTCGAATCATAGCTGATAAGGAAAAGCTGATCGAAGCGAAAAAGAGCGTAAAGAGAGCAATGAGAGAAGCATTCAACGAATTCGAACATAAAACATTGGCAAACAATCTAAACAAGAACCCTAAAAAGTTTTGGTCATATGTAAAATCGGTAAGCGGATCTAAATCCCCTATTCAGTCACTCGTTGACCACGATGGCACCGAAACAGAGGACGACCGAAGAAAGGCAGAAATACTGAATTCAGTGTTCCGAAACTGTTTCACTGCGGAAAATCGTAACACGGTCCCTGACTTCAGCCGTCGCACGGACGCCAAAATGGAAAATATTGAAATAAACGATATCGGAATTGAAAAACAACTGCTATCACTTAGTAGCGGAAAAGCATCCGGACCAGACGAGATACCCTTAAGATTCTACAGTGATTATGCTAAAGAACTTGCCCCCTTTCTATCAGCAATTTATCGTAGATCGCTGGAAGAACGTAAAGTACCTAGCGACTGGAAGAAAGCGCAGGTCGTTCCCATTTTCAAGAAGGGTCATAAATCAGATGCGAATAATTATAGGCCTATTTCGCTTACGTCAATCTGTTGTAGAATAATGGAACATGTTTTGTGTTCTCGTATTATGACGTTCTTAGATAATACAAATCTCCTTCATCATAACCAACATGGATTCCGCAAACAGAGATCATGTGAAACTCAGCTCGCCCTATTTGCCCAAGAAATTCACAGTGCCGTAGACACTGGCGAGCAGATTGATGCCGTATTCCTGGACTTCAGGAAGGCATTTGATACGGTTCCGCACTTACGTTTAGTGAAAAAAATACGAGCTTACGGAATATCGGACCAGGTTTGTGATTGGATTCAGGATTTCCTAGAAGAAAGAACACAACATGTCACTCTTAACGGTTCAAAATCTGCAGATGTAGAGGTAATTTCGGGAGTACCGCAGGGAAGCGTGATAGGACCTTTATTGTTTACAATATACATAAATGACTTAGTTGACAACATCGGTAGCTCCGTGAGGCTATTTGCAGATGACACGGTTGTCTACAAGAAAGTAGCAACATCAGAAGACTCGTACGTACTCCAGGAGGACCTGCAGAGGATTAATGCATGGTGCGACAGCTGGCAGCTTTCCCTAAACGTAGATAAATGTAATATAATGCGCATACATAGGGGCAGAAATCCATTCCAGTACGATTATGCCATAGGTGGTAAATCATTGGAAGCGGTAACGACCGTAAAATACTTAGGAGTTACTATCCGGAGCGATCTGAAGTGGAATGATCACATAAAACAAATAGTGGGAAAAGCAGGCGCCAGGTTGAGATTCATAGGAAGAATTCTAAGAAAATGTGACTCATCGACGAAAGAAGTAGCTTACAAAACGCTTGTTCGTCCGATTCTTGAGTATTGCTCATCAGTATGGGACCCTTACCAGGTTGGATTAATAGAAGAGATAGACATGATCCAGCGAAAAGCAGCGCGATTCGTCATGGGGACATTTAGTCAGCGCGAGAGCGTTACGGAGATGCTGAACAAGCTCCAGTGGCGGACACTTCAAGAAAGGCGTTACGCAATACGGAGAGGTTTATTATCGAAATTACGAGAGAGCACATTCCGGGAAGAGATGGGCAACATATTACTACCGCCCACATATATCTCGCGTAATGATCACAACGAAAAGATCCGAGAAATTAGAGCAAATACGGAGACTTACAAGCAGTCGTTCTTCCCACGCACAATTCGTGAATGGAACAGGGAAGGGGGGATCAGATAGTGGTACAATAAGTATCCTCCGCCACACACCGTAAGGTGGCTCGCGGAGTATAGATGTAGATGTAGATGTAGAAGGCAAAGGTCCCGAATTCGAGTCTCGGTCGGGCACACAGTTTTAATCTGCCAGGAAGTTTTTTAAAAGCTGTACTTACAGAAGGTCATAAATGCGTACTATCACAATTATGGCCGAAAATTTTGCGCGGGATCGATTTCTGGGGGTGATATATTGCAAGCATTTCTTCCCCTCTGAAAATAAAGAGGCCAAGCTGGTGATGTTTCCTTGTTACGTCGACGGTTGGGAAGCTGGGACGGGTCGCTAGTTCTTTGCAAAAGGTAAAAATAACACATCGCGTTCGTCATTCACAAATCGCATTTGCATGTTGGCTGTTTGTGAGAATACCTCGTTATGCTTAAAATAAGAAAGATAAGCGCCTACCAGAACGTGCCGGAATTCCGCAGTGGAGGATCGGGGTCACTGGAGACTGCGGTTTATCGTTACGCGACACAGCTCCTCGCCTAAGTCGCGCGCCCGTAGCGCGAATACAGGGCCGATGGGTTCAGCAGGGACAAATTTAAACGTCACCCAGGATTTCTACGTCACAGCGCTACTTGCGTCCGAGATTACAGGTATGTTGTTCGTTTGGCAATGCAGAAGTGTACAGTAACGTCACGTACATGGGCGTCCGGAGGAAGGCATCTGATTGGTTCAAATGGCTCTGAGCACTATGGGACTTAACATCTGAGGTCATCTGCCCTCTAGAACTTAGAACTACTTATACGTAACTAACCTAAGGACATCACACACATCCATGCCCGAAGCAGGACTCGAACCTGCGACCGTCGGCAATGTCCCAGGAAATATGTTATGCAGAGTTATGGAAAGCTTCCAGCGCCGCCTAGATGAATGTCTTGTTCAGAAAGCGCCATCATTTGACAGGAGTCATATACAATATGTAATCCACGCAATGGACAATGACTTACACATTAGTAAATGGCACACTTTTAACTATTAAGTGACATAAGAGGTAATAAATAAATTACAGTTACTACCTGATGTTGTATTTTTAATATCCTACTATGAAAGCTGCCGCACCCTGTAGGACAACGGGTACCGTGGGATATCGTGCCAGCTTATAATCTGATAAGCTGTTACAACAGGAGATGGGCCAGCGCGGTAAATCTCGAATTTTCATTTATTATATCTTTTAATTTGTTCCTCCTTGCATTGTTACTCTCATGTACGAGGGTAAGTCAATTATTATCCGCAATTTCGTTATATTTTTGTTTATTTTGGTAGTGCCGTCGTTTTACGTTGATGACACATACTTTATTTATTTGTTGTTATATCTTTGCAATTTTCAAGCTGCTAGGTTAGTTTCGTTATCGCTGTCGTGCTGTTAATCATGGCTGCTCCGCTGTCTATGTACACCAAAGAAGATCAACGTACAGAGAGCCGTTTTTTGTCGTCGAAAGGCGTATCAGGTTCCTACATTCATCGAAGACTTTTGGTACAGTGTTTTGCCGCAACGGATTGTCTACGAACGGATTGAAAAATTCCGAAATGGTCGCACACGTGTTACGCACGATAAAGGAGCCGAACGACCGTTTACCGCCACAAATGAAGAAACCATTGAGCGTTCACGTGAAATGATTCTCTTAGGCAGACGATTAATTATTGACGAAGTGGCACATCGTCTGCAAATTAGTCACGGTTCTGGCTACGAAATCATCTACAACAATCTTGGGTTTCGTAAAGTTTGTGCAAGATGGGTCCCAAAACAACTCACACAACTGCGTAATAAACGCGCTGGGCATTTGCAAAAAAACCTTTGGATCGCTGTGGTAACGAAGGGGACAACATCTTAGACAGGATCATTACTCTAACAGTCCACGGGTGTACTGCCGGCCCATAGTACCCGTTGGACACTATGGACCGGCAGTACACCCGTGGACTGTCCGAGCAAGAAATACGCCGGGAGAAACTGAAGAATCAGGATCATTACTGGTGACGTAACATGGGTCCATCATTACGAACGGGAGAGTAATCGGCAGAGTATGGAATGGAAACATCCAAATTCGCGTCGGAAGAAAAAGTTCAAGTGCCAACGGCCCGCAGGAAAACTGATCCTTAAGGTTTTTTGGGACGCACAAGGTCCAGTACTGGAACATGATGAGGAAACGGACACAACAATAAACAGTGTACGTTACAGTGAGATTCTTACTGCCAGCCTGAGTTTCGAAGCAAATGCCGAGGATTGCTGTCAAAAGGTGTTGTGTTGTTGCACGACAATGCCCGTCCGCATACTGCTGCTCACACTGCTGAAACGCTCCAGAAATCATAGCTGAATGGAACAGCGAGACCGCTACGGTCGCAGGTTCGAATCCTGCCTCGAGCATGGATGTGTGTGATGTCCTTAGGTTAGTTCGGTTTAACTAGTTCTAAGTTCTAGGGGACTAATGACCTCAGAAGTTGAGTCCCATAATGCTCAGAGCCATTTGAACCATAGTTGAAGTACTGGATCATTCTCCATATAGTCCCGATCTTGCCCCCTCTGACTATCACTTGTTTGGTCCACTCAAACAGGCATTTGCCTCGGACGAAGCAGTGAAAGAAGCGGTACATTCCTGGCTCGCAGCTCAAACGAGAACCTTCTATTATGAGGGCATCAGATAGTTTGTACAACGATGGACCATGTTCGCTGAAACGCAAGAAGACTATGCCGAAAAATGATGTGCTTGTAAGTTTCCTATTTGATTGCAATAAAATTTTATAACTACTTTGCGGATAATAATTGACTTACCCTCGTATTTTTATGATATTCCGCCTCCGTTGACTTGTCTAAGTCGTTTGTGTTTTGCAGAGCAGCTCAGATGGGAAGGCAAATAGCATCACGAGCCTTGTGGTTACACTCAGTGGATCGAAAGAAGAACGGAGCATCGGTATCTGAAACGGGGCTTTATAAATGGAACTCGTCCGGAGCAAACACAGAAGTTTATCAAGCGCCACACGTCTGTTTCTAGAGATTGATACCGGCAGGAACTGAGTCTTCCTCACCGCCTCGAGACGACAAATCAGCCACCGAGTGAACGGAGCCGGTAGGTCTGGCGCCGGTAAACACCATTAACGAATCAACATACACACGGCCGGCCGCCTACAGACGTCTTGACGGGGTAGCAAATGAGTCCATCGCGGCGAGCCGACGTCACTAACGGAGGCGTAATTTATTGGTGCGAGAGGTGCGGTGTTTACCTCGGTGGCCGTTCCGCCAACAGGGCAGGCCCGGAGCTAAACAAATACAACCGGGCCTGGAGTGGGCCTGCTGCCCGCCACACACGCGGAGCGTCAACAAACCGGTGGAGCATCGGCTGCTCTTAAGGACCCCTAGACGCCTAACTAGTCTCAGCAAGGATATTGAGTAGGGTGGAAGTCTTCACTGCAGTGCTGCACGAAGCTTACGGCGACCAAAAAAGTTTTAGAAAAAATGAATGCTTGAAAAATGAATGTTTAAAAGTAAAAATCCCCTTTGAATGGTGCTCGAATCATGTACAGCAGCCCAAGACTCTCACAATAGTGACATAAGGAGCCTACTGACAAGGAGAACAGGCCAAGTGCCATCACCGATTTCTCAGAAACTTCGCTCATTTGAACCATTTTTCGCTCACCGGAAGAGGGGTCAAAACTAGCGAACACGTGTTTCGGCTCATTCAACTTCTTGTTTTAAGCTATACTACTACACACGGTGATTCAGTCGCACCTACCGCTGTCGTTTTATGCAACCCGCAATGTTATGACTGGCCGCCTTAAACCACGGGTGAGATTTTCATACACTCTCGCTTGCTACGCGCAAACCATTAGTCCTACAGAAAAATGAGGTCTTTCTATACGAAGTTCGATGTAGTTAAATTTTCTTCTGGGATCCGTTTTCGCTGGAGGCCGCAGTTTTCGAGTATAAAAGAACGTACAAAAGTGACCTTCAAACGCACCTCCACCCCCACAATCATCCATCACCAACGAGGATTTTCGAGTATGTTGTTCGTGGCACTACCTCCTACCACTGTACGAAAATTTGAATTGACGCCATCTTTCAGATGTGTAAACAGCCTACCAACTTTCGTTCTTGTCGCACAGCTCCTTCTTGGAGTTGCGATTTTTTTCCGTCAGTGTATTTAAATGTGAGCAGTATTAGGAGTATGCAGAGTGTGACCCATGAGGAATAGTTAATATATAACTATATTTACGAACGCTCATTTGATGCCAAAAACTTCATATGTACATATGCCCTGTTCCGAATGGTTTCCGCGATACAGCACATTTAATGTACATTTATTTTGGGTCAGTGGCACGCAGATGTGTCAACACAAACTGTTCCCGGTAATCCATCTTGTTTGGTCTGTATTGATTGGCCTATTACGCCACTAGCACATTCGGCTACTTAGTTAGCATTATTAATTTAATCGTACCCGAGAGGGTAATGATCGTAAAACGACTCTAGTAAACGTGACGCTAAAACTAATTACGGTGACAAATCTACCCAAACTTAATCCTTACAAGCAAAGTAGTTTCGCAGTCAGAAGGCCTGACGAATATAACCATGTACGCGTTTACTTATGTTGTCAAAATTCACGAAATTGTTTCGTAAAATTTTTTACTTATGTTGTCAAAATTCACGAAAGTGTTTCGTAAAATTTACACAAACTACAATTTTACCATCTGTAAGTGCTCCACTAAGCATGTGGCGTAATGACGACGACCAAAAATGGTTGAATGTGGGGAAATAATTCACGCAGTCGTAAATCTTGTTCATTGGTAGGAGGGGGTGCGATGAACACATACTAAAAATCCTGACCGGTGGATGAGGTGAGAGAGAATACGCATGCGTTTAAAGGCCACTTTTGTACGTTTCTCTTGAATACGGCCTCGATCGAAAATGTGTCCAGGTGCAAAATTTAACTAAATTCTATTTCCTAGAAAAATGTCCTACTCTTTTTTTCTGTAGGACAAATAGCTTTCGCGTACCGAGCTAGAGAATATGAAAATCTCGCATCTGTTTTATGAAGCCCAGTTATTTCGTTGCGCGTTGCATAAAACGACAGCAGTAGGTGCAGCTCAATCGCCCTGTATGAACACAAGACGTCGTTTAACAATGTTTCCAAAAATTTCGAAGAGTTCTTGACCGATTTATTTCAAATTTTTACAACACACGCCAGTCAGATGGGCAAATGCTATGAATTTTCTAAAATAACAGTTTATGGGTTTTCCTTAAATCCGAATGCGAAAAGTGAAAAATGTGCAGTTTCGTTTTCCTTCTCGCTGTAGTTTCAAGTAAGACTGTAGGGCATTTCAGTTATCAGACAACTTACATTCCTTTCACCTCCTTCATAATTTTAAACACAAATTGTATACACATCAATGTTCTGTTTTGTTTCCTTCTTTGCAGTCGGTTTTAACTCAAAACAGGAAAGTAGTATGTATGGCTAACAGGTTCATCATTAGAACACAACTAAGGAATCTGAATCTTCGAAAATTTGTAATCCTAGCCGTTCGTAGATTAAAATTATGCGAAATACTGTCACTGAATGTACTATCATCACAGCTCTAGCAGCATGAGAGGTCTTCCTTATAACCCTGTACCAATTATCTCAACACATGTGCCCATTCATTGTAAGTGACTACAATTCTCAATCAAGGATTCCTTTTCAATAACAATGAACAAGGCTCATGGTCAGACTAGGGCTGGGAGGGGGGGGGGGGGGGGCTGGAAATGAATATACAGAGGGGGCAACAACAGACGACAGCTGAGTGGCAACTGACTCTTAACGTAGACAAATTTGATGTATTGCGAATACATAGAAAGAAGGATCCCTTATTGTACGATTATATGATAGCGGAACAAACACTGGTAGCAGTCACTTCTGTAAAATATCTGGGAGTATGCGTACGGAACGATTTTAAGTGAAATGATTATATAAAATTAATTGTTGGTAAGGCGGGTGCCAGGTTGAGATTCATTGGGAGAGTCCTTAGAAAATGTAGTCCATCAACAAAGGAGGTGGCTTACAAAACGCTCGTTCGACCTATACTTGAGTATTGCTCATCAGTGTGGGATCCGTACCTGGTCGGGTTGACAGTGGAGATGGAGAAGATCCAAAGACGAACGGCACGTTTCGTCACAGGGTTATTTGGTAAGCGTGATAGCGTTACGGAGATGTTTAGCAAACTCAAGTGGCAGACTCTGCAAGAGAGGCGCTCTGCATCGCGGTGTAGCTTGCTGTCCAGGTTTCGAGAGGGTACGGTTCTGGATGAGGTATCGAATATATTGCTTCCCCATACATATACCTCCCGAGGAGATCACGAATGTAAAATTAGAGAGATTCGAGCGCGCACGTAGGCTTTCCGGCAGTCGTTCTTCCCGCGAACCGTACGCGACTGGAATAGGAAAAGGAGGTAATGACAGTGGCACGTAAAGTGCCGTCCGCCACACTGTTGGGTGGCTTGCGGAGTATAAATGTAGATGTAGATGGACAGAGAGGAGGGAGGGGCGGGGGGAGAGAAGGAGATTAGAACGTATATCCAGCTCCCATAAAAATTAGGAATTGCGAGGCATTATCGCTGGTTCTGGACTCGTTCCTTCGCGTATGACGCACCTGTAGTACAAATATAACACGAGGGCCCCATATGGCCGGGAATGTCACGTGCCGCTACTTCAGCCAACCAGTAACTGCATACGGCGGCACGTGGAACGGCCACCCTTTCCCATTACCGGCCTTTAAGCAGAAGGGCCGATGGCTCGCAATGGACCAGTAGTGACGCGCGCAGCCGTCCATCAGACAGACAGACAGACGAACAGGCCAGCCATGTGCCACGTGTCAGCCACGCGTGGGAGGCGCCGCTGGCGGCCTGACAGCGCAAATGTCACACGGAGGTCGCTGTTCACGTGGGTCGCCTATCCAAAGCAGCTCGGCCACCCGTTTGACGCAGGTCGTCTTCATCACGAGAACCGCGAGCACACGGTCTCATTAAGGTCGATTCGCAATGGACTTCAACGGAACGGAACTGAATGGAAAGCGACGTCAGCGACAAATGGAGCTGAGTTCACGCTAGACGGAACGTCAGCGCAACCTCACTTCGCTTAACCCACTAGCGATCCGTGCAATTCGCGTTACGAGATACCAGCGTCGATACAAAAAGTCGGAATAAAGTAGCAAAATGCAATGATAGAATTTAAAAACGGTCAAAGTAATATGCATCGCATATGACGCTCTCACTTACCGTCTAGTAAAGTCATCCACCAACTGCCACATGATTTACGTAAGACGCGAAAACTGCCAACTGACTCTTTGCGATCATCCACGTGAGTTCTAAAAGGAATTCGTTGAATTTAGGCTATCCGTAAAATCACACAAAACTGAAGACTGCCAACTCAACTAATACTTACGGATTACAATTACGAATAACTTTCACATAGATAATGTTTCGGGGAAGGCGAGTCGAAGATTGCAGTTTATTGGCAGAACACTCACAAGAAGCAACAAACCCATTAAAGAGGCTGCCTCCACTACTACTGTCCGTCCTCAACTGGAATACTGCTGTGCGGTGCGTGACTGAATAAGAATATTTATGAAGTCCAAAGGAGGACAGGTCAATCTGTATTATCGCCAAGCAGGGGAGAGAGTGTTTCGGATAAGATATGTGAGATGCGATGGGAATCGTTAACACCAACACATTTTTCGACCAGGCGAGACCTTTTGACAAAATTTCAATCACCTACTTTCTCCTCCGTATGCTAAAACATTTTGATACGCACCAGGACACGCAGAAATAATCATCGCAATTTTTAAAAAAAGAAATCAGAGCTCATAGGAAAAGATTTAGGTGTTCGCTTTTTCGCGCGCTGTTCTGAAATGGAACGGTAGCATAATAGTCTCAAAGTGATTCGGTGAACCCACTGCCAGGCATTTAAGTGTTAATTGCAAGGTAGTCATGTAGATGTACGTGTAGATGGAACAAGATCTATACTGGACGAAAGAATACACGGAATTTTCTATCGAGTAATGAAATAGTACTATAAATCACCCAAGAAGCTTAAACAGGCTACGAACTTATTTAAAAAGCTGTTAAAAAGGACCTATTAAGGATTACTTAGATAACATAAGGGTAAGGGTTTGGTAAAAAGCGTTACAAATAATAATAATAATAATAATAATAATAATAATAATAAAACATTTATTAAATCACATAACAATTTCACAGCATGGTTTCTATTTGTTTTCTCTTCTGGAAAAACTTACTTCCAAAGCTATGCAATGTATCAGACTAACACGTTATTCCTTTCTGAGCTCATCATCCCACTTATTATAGAGGGATGCCGACTCAGTTTTTCAGGCTAGCATATGGGAAGTTTCGGCACCCAAAATGTAAACAGATCGCGTCGTTTTTATTTTATTTTACTGTTTTATTTATTTATTTATGTATCCCCGATCTCTTACATCTGACACATACAGTACCTATTCCGCATCAAGATTACCAAAGAAATAGCAATTTTGATATGAGAAAGAGTATTTAAATGATCCGAGTGTCCATGGAGGCAATGTCAGTAAATAATACCGACTGTGTACGAGTAAAATACTAGCAGTACTATCACTCCTGCTGCTGCGTAACTAATAATGAATTGGCCCTGACGTCACCTAATTGTGTGTGTGATATTGCGTTGTGAAGCCGTCTGTGTACTGTGTGCAGTGATAGAGTGAGAAATGAATGAACATTGTACCACTAGTCTTCTACGTTACTTAATTTTTTGCTGTTGTAAAACAGTATAGTACACTAGTGATAAACCAAAAGATATAGCACAGTTTTAAACACACAGGCCTTATATTCCCGAGGGTGGAGGCTCCAGTCTTCATCCGGCCATCCTGATTTTGGTTTTCCGTGGTTTCCCCAAATTATTTAGGGAAAATTCCGGGATGTTTCCTACTAAAAGTCTACTTCCGGCTGCCTGACCCATCCTTGTCAAATGGTTCAAATGGCTCTAAGCACTATGGGACTTAACATCTGAGGTCATCAGTCCGCTAGAACTTAGAACTACTTAAACCTAACTAACCTAAGGACAGCACGCACATCCATGTCCGAGGCAGGATTCGAACCTGCGACCGTAGCAGCAGCGCGGTTCCGGACTGAAGCGCCTAGAACCGCTCGGCCACAGCGGCCGGCCATCCTTGTCAAACCAGAGGCGCTAAGTATATGTTATTTTTGCTCTTGTTCAATTGTAATACCGAAACATTTGCAACATCTTCAATAAAATTCTTCAGGGTATCAGACCGCATCGTCATAATTTTAAAATGCGCCAACATTTCGGCCAGCGTTTCGGCCAGCGTTGCAGCTAGCCTTCATCAGGGCCTTACGTTAACTGCTAAATGAACACACTTGGATTCCGTAAATAGCTGCACGAGAAAACCGTGTCGTTACTTGATTGGCTGTACTAGGAGGAGGAGGAGGGGTGAAAGGTATGCTTTATTGGTGTTTCCTTTATTATCTGTTATTGGCTGAAATAGCTGTTTTCTATTGGTCTTTATATTAATCCACCCCATTGGAGGAGACGGACGAATAGCGAACAGGTGATGGCTGTGACGTCACACTGTTTCCATGCTGTCCAGAAGCCGGCTGCGGCGTGCCATTGCTTTGTGTGCTCGCGACCACTACTGTGGCTCTCCGCGTGTCCGCATGGGCCGCCTCGGCTCTGCCGCCGCTCCGTAGCCCTCCTATTGCAGGCAGCCAAGACCTCGGAAGCTTGTACCCGTCCTCTCTATTCATGTTGGCGGGTCTTTTGGCTATTTCTATCGCCTCTCTAATCTTTCTTTTGAAAGTGGGAGGCTGTTTCGCCAGGACGCGGGCTTCTTGAAAAAATATTGGTTTCCCGCACTCGTCTCGGTGTTCCGCCACTGCTGACTTAGTGTGTTGTTTCAGGCGGATATATCTTTCATGTTCCGAGAGCCTAGTGCTGATCGGACGTCCCGTCTCACCTATGTAAACTAATCCACACGCACAACCAACTTCATACACGCCAGCTGTGTGTAGTTTGTCAACTGCATCCTTGGTAGAACCGAGCATGTCTGATATTTTGTTTCTGCTTCGGAAAATTGGTTTGATGTCGGCTTTTCGTAGAATTTTGCCAATACGTTCGGTGACCCCTTGTACATATGGTAACACAGCAATGCTCTGTGCCTCCTTCTCCTCTTCCCTATTAGTCTTCTCCCTTGTCGACATGGTGCTGTCTATCATCTGCTTCCCATAGCCATTAGTTCCGAAGATGGACCTGAGGCGTTCAAGTTCTGTCTTCAGATGTTCTTCGTCGCTTATCCTGTACGCTCTCTTCGTTAGCGTGTGCAGGGCGGACTACTTCTGCGTGGGGTGATGGTGGGAGGAGGCGTGAAGGTACCTGTCCGTATTGGTTGGTTTCCTGTACACTTTGTGGCCAAGTTTACCATCAGTTTTTCGATAAACTTCCACGTCGAGAAAAGGCAGCACCCCATTCTTCTCTGTTTCCATTGTAAACTGGATTGTTCTATGCTGTTGGTTAAGGTGTTTGTGGAAGTTCTGTAACTCCTCTTCTCCGTGGGGCCAGATGACGAAAGTATCATCGACATAGCGAAGCCAACAATTTGGACGTAATGGTGCGGACTGGAGGGCTGTTTCCTCAAATGCCTCCATGAAAATTTCTGCTGCGATAGGCGATAGGGGTGAGCCCATAGCTACACCGTCAGTTTGTTCATAAAATTGACCTCTCCACCTGAAATAGGTGGTCGTCAGACAGTGGCGCACAAGCTCACATACATCAGGTGCCACGCGTTCTTCTAGGATGTTCACAGTATCTGACACTGGGACATTCGTGAATAGGGATTTGACGTCGAAGCTAACCATCAGATCTTGGTCCGTAACACGCATTTCCCTTAGGAGAGACACGAAGTGAGTGGAATCCTTAACGTAGGACTCGGTTTGATGCACTAGGTGTCGGAGCCTAGGTGCCAGTTCTTTCGCTAGGTAGTAGGTCGGCGAATTTATACTGTTTACTATGGGCCTTAAGGGGAAGTCGGTTTTGTGTACCTTCGGTACACCATATATCCTTGGTGCCTGTGTCACTTGCGGGATGAATCTTCTGGCCTTGTCGAAATTGATTCTAGAGTGCTTGAGCAGTGCCTGCGTCGTTTTGATTACCGTGGCCGTCGGATCTCCCTGAAGTTTCTTGTAGATAGGTTCTGCGAGAATATCTTCCATTCGTTTGTTGTAATCAGTCGTGTCCAAGACTACAGTGGCGTTGCCCTTATCTGCCTGTACCACTACCAAGTGGGGGTTGTCCCTGAGTTCCTTAATGACATGGCATTCCTCAGCGTTGATGTTTTGCTTCGGTGGCTTTGCTTTATTCAGAACTCTGACCGTTTCCTGCCGGATCTTCTCCGCCTCGGCCTGTGGCAGATGACGTACCGAAGCCTCTACGGATTCTATGATATCTTCTTTTGGAACTCGCTTAGGTGCGACTGCGAAATTCATCCCCTTGGCCAGGATTGCTGTGGTTGCTTCGCTCAAGGTGTGGCTGGAGAGGTTGACCACTGTCCGTCGCCTGTCCAGCGTCAATGTTTCGTCCGTGGCTTTCTGTTGTAGTTTGTCGTACTTTCTCATCTGGCTGTTAGTACTATTGCTGGTCCTTGATGCTTGCTGAAAGGTTAACCTGTCGACTTTATCCCAGTCTTCCATCTGAAGTTTTCCGGCCAGAAATAGGTGCAGATCACACAAATTCCTGTTGTGAGCATCGAGACTTACGCGGATGTGGCGAATCCTTTCCCGTAGCAATGCTTTACTGGCTTTAACACAGATATTCCTCGCCTTGTTCGTTTTTATGTGAGACGTCAACCACAAAGAATACGGCACAACACTCGTGTCTTCAAAAAAGCAAGGTCATTCAGCAGTTTACATCTTTTTAAACTACACACTGCTGGCGTGTATGAAGTTGGTTGTGCGTGTGGATTAGTTTACATAGATGAGACGGGACGTCCGATCAGCACTAGGCTCTCGGAACATGAAAGATATATCCGCCTGAAACAACACACTAAGTCAGCAGTGGCGGAACACCGAGACGAGTGCGGGAAACCAATATTTTTTCAAGAAGCCCGCGTCCTGGCGAAACAGCCTCCCACTTTCAAAAGAAAGATTAGAGAGGCGATAGAAATAGCCAAAAGACCCGCCAACATGAATAGAGAGGACGGGTACAAGCTTCCGAGGTCTTGGCTGCCTGCAATAGGAGGGCTACGGAGCGGCGGCAGAGCCGAGGCGGCCCATGCGGACACGCGGAGAGCCACAGTAGTGGTCGCGAGCACACAAAGCAATGGCACGCCGCAGCCGGCTTCTGGACAGCATGGAAACAGTGTGACGTCACAGCCATCACCTGTTCGCTATTCGTCCGTCTCCTCCAATGGGGTGGATTAATATAAAGACCAATAGAAAACAGCTATTTCAGCCAATAACAGATAATAAAGGAAACACCAATAAAGCATACCTTTCACCCCTCCTCCTCCTCCTAGTACAGCCAATCAAGTAACGACACGGTTTTCTCGTGCAGCTATTTACGGAATCCAAGTGTGTTCATTTAGCAGTTAACGTAAGGCCCTGATGAAGGCTAGCTGCAACGCTGGCCGAAACGCTGGCCGAAATGTTGGCGCATTTTAAAATTATGACGATGCGGTCTGATACCCTGAAGAATTTTGTTGAAGAAGACAACGGCCGCGGAAGCCTACGCTTACATTTGCAACATCATGTAACAGTGGTCTACGGTTGAATAAACAATACTACTAAACACTGCTGGTTCACAACTAATGGTCGAATGCACACCTATCTTTTACAGTTGTTAATTCAAACCAGATTGCGCTGAAGTCGCTTGTGTGTCAGGAATACGGTGTGAATACAATAAACCATCTACCTCGTCACTGCACTGGTAAGTCTGGAAAAGTACGGGTCAAATTCTACGTGTGTGTGTGTGTGTGTGTGTGTGTGTGTGTGTGTGTGTGTGTGTGTGTGTGCGCGCGCATGGTACTAGTATATGGTTGGTTGGTTGGTTGGTTGGTTTGTGGGATTAAAGGGACCAGACTGCTACGGTCATCGGTCCCTTTTTCCAAGTACTAAAAACACCCACAGAGAATAAAAACGATTAACAGAATAGAGTAGAGACGACACAGAACAAGAGAAACTGAGACAAACACCAGACAACGAACTAAAATCACACAGAGTGTGACGGTGGTTGGCCGACCATAGAAATAAACAAGGAAAAGCCAACCACTTAAAACACATTAAAAAATCAGTTGAAAACCGGAGGCCAAAGGCCAGAATCAACACAAAACAATAAGATAAAACAGAAACACTTAGATTAAATGATAAAAAACCCCTGCCCGAATAAAACGTAAAACTAAGTCAGCCGTAGCAGAGTATACCAGTATATGCTCTGTCAATTTATTAACACAGAGTGTGTACACATCAACTGAAATGAGTTTTTTTTCCACGTACACGTCTAGATTTATTCAACGAAAACATCGCCCGAGGCAGAATTTTCTAGTCAGTTTCTTCTTTATAATATGGACGTGACTTTTGATAGCAACTTTCAATAGAATTTTCCCTATAACTGTATATAACGTCCGCTTGTTAGGAAAAAAAAAAGTTTTTCATGTGACCCAAATATGTTTCAGCTCCTCTGTGCATCATTAGTGGATTTTATTTACTAAAAACTTTAATTTTACATTATGTGCCTCTGCGGGACGATTTGTGCATTATCCTGCACTGGTAGCGTGTCGTGGTTTGTATCGGTAGATCCGTTTTGTTTTTCCATGAGTTATTGAGAAACACACGAAAATACTACGCGTGTTTCGCAGAATATTGTTTGCAACGAACATTTTTCACTTCTCTAAAACGCAGTGTAAATTTTGTCAGAAGGACGGTCAAATTAAATTTGATCCAATAAGTTTGAATTGTGACTGATTAACTCAGTGTACCTAAATAACAATCTGAGTGTCTCACAAATTACTGGTTCTGTTCGCGTGCAAGTTATACAATACAACATGCATTGGAATGTAATACGCGAAACTTACATCCAATAATTTTAATTGCAAACACAGCAAATACAAAGGCAGCAAGTCCAAATGAGGAATATGGAGTTTTCTTATTTTGTCACTGCTGCTGTTGTGATACAATTCTATGTAACTCAACGAGCGAGGTGGCATAGCGGTGAGCACACTGGGCGCGCATTCGGTAGGACGACAGATCAAACCCTGCCCCGTCATCCAGATCTAAGTTTTCTGTGATCTCCCTAAATAGCTCGACGCATGTGCCAGCATGGTTCCCTTGAAAGGCCAAGGCCGATTTCCAACCCGACCCTTCCCCAATCTGATCTTGCGCTCCGTGTATAACTACCTCCTTCCTTTTTATTGAACTCGCCGCACATTTCATAAACACGAGACAGATCACGTCCACTAGATGCATTATAGAACTATTGCTTCAGATGAAAATTGCTGTGTAGACTATGTACTAATATTCTACGCTGTAATCCCTGACTCTGATGAAACATAAAACACTTTCGGTCACTACATAAAACTGCTTGAAATTATCCTTTTGTGTGTACGGTATCAGCTTTCTTCAAACGGTTAAACGTTTCGTATTATGTTATTGTTTTCGAAATGATTCCCCAGCTTCCGTAAAATGAATTACAACTCAGAAGCACGTATTACCCACATCGATATAATAGATTTTGTGGGAGATGGCTTCCATTAGCTAATCCTGTGAAGCCTGGCACTAGAGCACTTCTATTCTTAATTTTGAGGCTTTTCTAGAAAAGCATTTCAGACATTTCAGTTGAAACACGAGGTCAGAATACAGCGATTCTGGCTATTAGTTTTACTTAAAAGACAATATTATAATTTATTAATTAAAACATTAATAACTCCAAATAAAATCCAATTTCAGTTTCGTATGATCAAACGGAATCGTTTGGTATATATCACAATGACATTGTTTGATTTTTCTTTTCGTTCTTCTCTGGTGTTTTGGTATGTTTTTACCCCTTCCAGTCCGCTTTCAGTTCGATTCCAGCAGTGTATTACTAGGCTAAACAGGCACAAATTTCAAAATTAAGTACCGAGAATATACCACAAACAGTGGAACAAACACGTCCACAGTCTTCAATCGCATGCAAACAGAAAGCAGGAAGTAAAACCAGATCGAAAATGCGACGCTTGTCTTCCTGAATTCTTGCTGAATTTCCAAACATTAAATCATAGTGCGCCGTGGTGACACACTCGTCAGTCGCTTATTTTGACATCACTCACGGCACCGAATAAATTCAGCAATTAATCCTTATATTTGTAAAAAACAAACTGCAGATAACGTATCTACACCCATGACATAAGTCAGATCATCATTACTGATTGTTACAGAACTATCTATACCTACAAATGAACAACAAAAATTTCAAAATTGTCCAGAATGAAAACTAACTCGAACCAAATATCTAAAAATTCCTCACAATGAAATTTAAAATTTATGAAGGCTCTGAGCACTATGGGACTTAACATCTGAGGTCATCAGTCCCCTAGAACTTAGAACTACTTAAACCTAACTAACCTAAGGACATGACACACATCCATGCCCGAGGCAGGATTCGAACCTGCGACCGTAGCGGTCACGCGGTTCCAGACTGTAGCGCCTAGAACCGCACGGAAAATTTATGAAGGATTACCTGATGGACAACAAACTCTCAGAATCAGATCAAATGACAACAAGTAAATTAAAAAGTGTACACACATTTTTTAAAACTGCGACCAACAACTAACGTGTACAGAATTTCTTTCTTTTAATGCTACGTTTATTTATTTAAATTTACGATATGGCGCTACAGTCCCAAGATATCCGCTTTATTATCCATGGTTTATAAGGAAACAAATTTTCATCTATGAGTTACGTTTGACGTCATTGCTCAAAGACGACGGGTTGTATCCCATTCTTTAGTTGACCCTTTTCGCTTCCTACACATATAATGTCCTTACGAGAAATCTATAACGCTGTAGGCCTAGAAGCATTCCATATGGGGGGTTAATGGTTCACTAAATAACGGTGTACTTGCACAACTCCTTAATCCGCAACACAGCAAACCAGCATTCCGAGTAGTGGTTTATTCCCAGTAAGCTAAGTTATTCGAAGGACTGGCAGTATAAAACGCTGAACGACCGTAGCGGTAGCGCGGTTCCAAACTGAAGCGCCTAGAACCACTCCGCCACAGCGGCCGGCTACGACGCTGACCCGTGACGAATAACATGTAATACATATAAGGATACACACCGAGCGAGATGGCGCAGTGGTTAGCAGAGTGGACTCGCATACATGAGGACTACCGTTCAAACCAGAGTTCAGCCATTCTGGTGTAGGTTTTCCTTGTTTTCCATAAATCGCTTCAGGAAACTGCTGGGGTAGTACCTTTGAAAGGGCACGGCCGAATTCCTTCTCCGTCCTTTCCTAATCCAATGCCTCCGATGACCTCGCTGTTTAGTCCCCTCCCCCAAATCAAATCAAATGGCTCTGAGCACTATGGGACTTAACTTCTGTGGTCATCAGTCCCCTAGATCTTAGAACTACTTAAACCTAACTAACCTAAGGACATCACACACATCCATGCCCGAGGCAGGATTCGAACCTGCGGCCGTAGCAGTCGCGCGGTTCCGGACTGAGCGCCTTAACCGCGAGACCACCGCGGCCGGCCTCCCCCAAATCAACTGTTAAGGATACACACAGAACAACAAGGAACAACACTAAGGTCCTCTGGTGGGCGTTTCACTTGTCAGAGAGAACTGCAACTTTAATCATTTGCATGCCCGCTCATGATGTACACGTGTACTCCAATCAGGCAGAACATTATGACCACCGGCCTACTACTGAAATAAACCCCACCAGGCGATTGCAGCGTCACCTGGCGAGGAATGATTCTAGTCAGCCACATGCACGCCGCAAACGGTACCAGTAAGAAGGCTGTCCGTGTGTATCTCATAGAATGGGAAAGACGCGCGATCTATTTGAGTTTGAGCGAGGGCAGGTTGTGATGGACCGGAAGTTCGGCACTAGCACTTCGGAAACTGAACGACTCGTCGGGTGGTCGAGTGGTCCTGTGGTGAGTGTCTTCAACACATGGCGTAACCAAGATGACACCACATCCAGACGTCGTGGGGTTGGCTGGCCACCCCTCATAAAAGATCTTGGACATTGTAGGTTGGGCAGACCGGTAAAAAAGGACAGGGGGCGAACTGTGGCGGAACTAACATCAGGCTTTAAGGCTGGGCAGACTACAAGTGTGTCTAAACACGCAGTGCACTGAACACTCCCAACGATGGGCGTCTACAGCAGACGACTCGTGTATGTGCCGGCGTTACCATTACGACATGGGCACTTGATCATCAGCTCTGGACGTTAGCGCAGAGGCAGAGCGTTGCATGATCTGATAAATCCCGATACTTTCTCATGATGCCGATGGGACGGCGCCAATCCGTCGTCTTCAAGATGATGAAGATGGTTGGTTTGTGAAGCGCTCAACTGCGCGGTTATCACCACCCGTCAAATTCCCAATCTTTACTCAGCCCAGTCTCGCCACTTTCAGGAATGATGATGAAATGATGAGGACAACACGAACACCCAGTCATCTCGAGGCAGGTGAAAATCCCTGACACCGCCGACCTGGGACCCCGTGCTCGGGAAGTGAGAACGCGACCGCGAGACCACTAGCTGCGGATTCGTCTTCAAGAGGAACAGCTCCTTGACACCTCCGCTGCAAGACGGAAACAAGCTGGCTGCGGTTGCATTATGCTCACGGGGAACACTGGTATGGGCATCCGTCGGTCTAGTGAAGCTCATGCAAGGCAACATGACGGCCACGGAGTACCGTACACTGGTTGCAGACCATGTACACTCTTTCATGACGCTGTGCTATCTGAGGCGTCTTCTCACGGTACGGTCCGCGTGCCCCCCCCCCCCCCCCTCTCTCTCTCTCCCGGAGATTGGAGTCCCTCGGGCATGGGTATATGTGTTGTCCTTAGGGTAAGTTAGGAGTACTTAAGCCTAGGCGACGATGATCTCAGCAGTCCAAACTGCTGGTCCCATATTCCTTACAAAAATTTCCAAATTTCCTTCATGACGACCATGTTTC
This sequence comes from Schistocerca piceifrons, assembly GCF_021461385.2. NCBI lineage: Eukaryota > Metazoa > Arthropoda > Insecta > Orthoptera > Acrididae > Schistocerca > Schistocerca piceifrons. The sequence goes on along the minus strand of NC_060138.1, from coordinate 1,093,261,924 downwards.
CCGATGGCAGTAGCATTTCTCAACAAGACAACGCGTTATGTCTCAAGTGCAGGGGTGTGTTGGAGTGGTTCGAGGAACACAGTGGCGAGTTCCAATCCATGCGCTGCCGCCCCCCCCCCCCCCCCCCGACCACCTCTTGCCTCCATCTCTCCAGATCTGAAACCGATCGAACACATCTGAGATGTGACTGTACGTGGTGTCTGAGGTCATTGCTCCTCTACCCGGAATGTACGGGAATTACGTCTCACTGCTTCCAGGCTGCGACACGATGCCACTGTTATGCGTGCCAAAGGTGAGGTGGACGTACTGGCTATTGCATAAGTGGATTTCAGATTCCACATTATTGGTTTGGGGCTCGTATTAGCGCCATTTCAAACACAATTATATACATCTCACTGTATCTGGAATAATGAATGAAACTAGATCATAAATGGTGAACAATGAGACACTACACAATACATTTTATTACGGCACATACCAACATGATGATGATGATGATGATGATTGGATTGTATTGTGGGGCGCTCAACTGCGCGGTTATCAGCGCCCGCACAAAGTCCCAACTTTTTCTCAGTCCAGTCTTGCCATTGCATGAATGATGATGATGAAATGATGAGGACAACACAAACACCCAGTCATCTCGAGGCAGGTGAAAATCCCTGACCCCGCCAGGAATCGAACCCGGGACCCCGTGCTCGGGAAGCGAGAACGCGACAACGAGACCACGAGCTGCGGACACACATACCATGAGTAACCGCTGTCGGAAGGGAGGGCGGGGAAAGTCTATTTCTCCGCCTCATCCCTTCCAGCAATTCTTCTCAGCTGCCTCTTGTCAACGTGATCCAATAACGAAAAATATATAAAACTTTATTGTGATTGTGGAAAAAATAACGAAGTGTTTTTAAGATTTACAATATTACGGGTCTCAAACACGGTGAGTTGACAATTTGATTTACATGGTGTGTAAAGCGTATGAGTACCACTTTTAACGTGTTAATCTGCCCGTCCAGAGCGCCTTTGTTCAAAGTGTTCCGCACAGCTGTTTACCGGTCGCCGAGCAACGCAGCTTTTGTTTAAAGAGAACAGGGCCGAAGCGATGGAGCCCGACTGCGTATTGCGCGTAATTGGAAAACCGCCATTAGCGGGCCTCTGCCCGGCCCGCGTTTATCTGTGGCGGCGGCTAATTCCTTTTAATTAACGCCCTCTATCTATTCCGTGTCACCGAGGGGCGCAGCGGATTGCATCTGCAACCGCGCGCGGCCAGGGGGAACCGACTGCATTTTCATGGTGGACACAATACCGTCCCCATCCCACGCCTTTCCCAACAAGCAGCAAAACATAAAAGGTTTATTTAAAACTGTACGAAGGCCGATCAAACATTAGCGAAAAGTTTTGCGGTAACTTTACTGAATCGTGGAAAATCAGAAAAACGGATTAAGAGATAACGCCACTGTAGAATTTTCAAAAAATTATTTTTTTATTAGTTTAAAACATGTTTTAAAGCTTCAAAAATATGAGGCAAAGAGTCTAATTCCTGAAAAAAAAAACTGTTCTATAGAATTCCGTGCTGCTGCTCTAGCGCCTCAGATGACCCAAAACAGCCTACCTGCGCCAACTCGATACCCCCTGTAGTATCTGGGCGCAGCTGGAAGCATTTCACAACAATAATACGCAGCAGGCGTCACTACATGCACTAAAAAGACCTTTCTCTACGAATCTAGATTTTTATGTGTAATATTGACTTTTGATAGTGCATTTGTGATCGTCTAATGTACAGTTTTGTTTTTCAATTACGAAAAAAGTGTACTCGGGCATAAAAAGAATGGAAACATTGTGTGCATCGCGATATCGAAGCTGTGTGTCATCAAAACGTCCAAAGAATACATACGAGACAGACAGCAGTTCGGAATGACTTAGTGCCTCTGCTACCAAATTGAAAGACAGTGACCAGAATTTTGACATAAATTACAAATGGTTCAAATGGCTCTATGCACTATCTGACTTGCCACCTGAGGTCATCAGTCCCCTAGACTTAGAACTACATAAACCTAACTAACCTAAGGACATCATTCACATCCATGCCCGAGGGAGGATTCGAACCTGCGCCTACAACCGATCGGCCACAGCGGCCGGCTTGTAAATTACAGATTAAGCTATAGTATTTTAAACTCCCTTGCCGTTTTCTCTGTTATTTCTCAACACGTGAAATGCAAACGTGCAATGCAGGCATCACTTTGCAGGAACGAAGCGCTCGAGGCTTATGCCTCACAATAATTATCGCTTATCCAGCCCAGAGCTTACTACACCCAGTACAAAGTTTATACGGAACGCATGTTAACCCAACTGCCGACTCGTACTAGCAATGTGCCTGCTTGGAGCAGGGCTATAACACATTTTAAAATTTAAAACGCGTTTTTCATGGAATATGATTTTTCAGAAAGGCACGTAGCGTAACTCCAACTATTTTCAGTCTTTTTATTTGAAAATTTAACCAAGACTTTGAAATAGTATTTCAAAGTAAATCAGGACAGGGATTTTTCGACTAGTTGATTTAAACAACCGTTATTTACAAATGACGGTTTTTGGGTGAAAACTGATCGACTTTGTTGAAATACTCGCCAATTATACAGAAATTAACATTTCTAAAATCCCCTACATAGTTCTCTAGCTACACCTCAGGTAGATTAAATAGCTTTTCTTTCTTTTCAAATTGACACCAGTTAAAGCGTGTGCCGCCGATAGCCTCAAATTCAACTGGAAAATTCCTGCAGTGTCGTCATTTTCTAATAATTTTCGACAAAAAATCAAATGGCTCTGAGCACTATGGGACTCAACTGCTGAGGTCATCAGTCCCCTAGAACTTAGAACTACTTAAACCTAACTAACCTAAGGACATCACACAAATCCACGCCCGAGGCAGGATTCGAATCTGCGACCGTAGCGGCCGCGCGGTTCCAGACAATAGCGCCTAGAACCGCTCGGCCACCGCGGCCGGCGACAAAAATTTCGTATAATATACTTAAACGTACGCTCAGCAACTACCTCACATATTATTTCTTTATAACGTTTTTTTTAGGTCGTTACAGTTGTGTTACACCTTAATATCCATCCAGTCACTTACAAAAGTCAGCGGACATGAGGGGGAAGGAGAAGTTGACAAGGGAGTCAGACAAGCCTGTGACGTGTTCACTATGTCATTCGATCTGTGCATTGAGGATACTGTGACGCCAACAAAGGAAAAATTTTAAAAGGGAATTCAAACTTAGATAGAAGAAATAAAAACTTCCAGGTTTGCAGATTACTCTGTCGTTTCGTTAACAGCAGTAATGGAATATAGTGGAATTATATTAGGAAAGGAGACTCTAGAGGTTGTAGATAAGTTTTTTATTTTGGCAGCAAAATACCTCAACATGGCGTAAGTACTGAGCATATATTTGGTTGGTGCACAAGTTCGTAGCTTTTTTCCGTAAGTTTAATTACAAAACAGATACACAAAACGGAGACTTTCGTCGTCAATAATATATTCTCATTCACCATTTACAAGTCTGCCAACACTGGGACAATTTTCGATTCTCGTCGATCCATATTCCGAGCGCATTTTCAACCGGAAAGTAAGTCCCTTGAAGGTTGTTCGATAGAGAGCGGAACGGGTGAAAATCTGAGTGTGCAAGATCATGTGAATAAGGTGGGTGTGGAATTACTCCCCAATCAAACTTTTGTATTGTGCTTTTTTTGTCAGTCTAGAAGAATGCAGGGGGGCGTTATCGCAGATAGCATCACTTCAGCAGTCTTCCTGGTCTTTATTCTTGGGCTACGTCAGCAGGACGTTCAGTTGTTGTCAATACATACCAGCAGAGATGGTTACACTTCGGGGAGGCAATTCGTAGTAGACCATACCGTTGCTGTTCCACCACACGCATAACATTATCTTTTGTGGATTCACGCAGGTCTCAGTATGGTGTGTTGCTGCTTTGTTTGGGCTCAACCATTCCTTTCCTTTTCTTATGTTAGAATAGCATAAAGACACCATTTCTCTTCACCAGTAGCCGTACAGGATAGGAATGGTCGGTATTGCTCATGAGCCAACTAAAAACGAACAAGAGATGCACGCATAACGACCAGCTAATTTTTTTGGCTTAGAAAATGCGGTACGCATTCCAGGGTTAGGAACTTGCTTATTCTGTGTAAGAAATAGTAGTAAATAATAACAGAGATGCTGTAACTGTTGGTTGGTAATATTTACTGACAAAAGGCAACCTAACGCTAGACTGCGTACTTACTGCTATCCTGTGTGGCCGTTTTTTAGTACCACTTAAAAAGAGAGAGAGAGAGAGAGAGAGAGAGAGAGAGAGAGAGATTGATTATTAATTGATCACCGATGCGTCGGTTCTCGATTGTGTTCAGGAGACGTACGGATTGATTACGCGAAGTGGTTTTCTTAATTGACCTTTTGACCCGGATTGCCTTCACGCAATCAGAATCTTCGATGAAAATACCTAAGGGATCTATTTGAATATAAAAATGGAAATGAAAGGAAATTAGTGGAATTTCGTAAGAGAAAGATTAACAGATCGGAAATTGAACACAATAGTGGTCTCCCAAATACAATCGAGACACCGCGATAAAAGAGCGAACTCGTAACAAAACTCATATACAATTTGAACATCATTTTTGGTTAGTGAATGAAATGAATAAGAAGAAAATTCTGCATCGTAAAATATTAATATATTTTGAACAAATTGACTTTAAACTTCTAGACATTGACAAATATACAATAAATGCATTACTTACATCTGATATTTCTTTTGTACATGGTGCAGTCCAGTAATCGCTGCCCTTAAAATTAAATGTCCTTGCGTGCGCGTGAGTACATTATATCTTCACCCGAGATACCGAAACGTTTGTTCGTCGTTTCACATAGTTTTTACACAAAATAAAAATACAACTTGTAGCAATGCTATGTAGTATGTGTTAAAATGTCGGCGACCAAAAGTACAAGGGATAATGAAGTCTCTAGAATATTTGGTAACAAAAGATAGATATTTCTTTCTTCTGTTTCGCAGCTTCTTGCTATCAATCGCTGCGGCAATGATTTTCAATATCTGCGCCCAGCGGGTCATAGTGTTTTTTATGAGTATAAACGCTGGACGCGCGTCTTGGTATAAGCGTACATTATAAAAATATTTCGTCTCTACTCTCGCGCTGTGATTCTTAGCATATTTACGAACTACAGCTCGTTGGCTGTCCTCTTCTTTTATGACATATATATCATATGCGAAGTATCTGAAATCCAATAGTATTACAGCATACACCCAAATTTTGACCTTCCCTACTGATACAAATGCCGCACGGTGGTGGAACGGTCACAGTTCATCACATTTGCCAGGAGTACCCTAACGTGAATCATTGTCGATTAGTTGGTTTAATCGATATTCATCAAATACCGAAGGTATTCCCGAACTTCAAGAGTCGTTAATGTCATAACGAACCACGCTAAAACGAGAAAACAGTTTTTTGTCTTACTATGTCCGGTGGCATTATCCCCATACACAGCGCAAATGTTTTTGGCTGCTTCCGCTGCTGTCATCTCTTTACTGAACTCTGAAATTTTCCGATTTCTCCCTTTGGCACTCCATTTTCTAGGGTCCACAGTTCCACTCACTATCTCCAGATGACAAAATGTACGCTCAAATAGCAACAGTGAAACACAAAGAAAAAAATGACGATCGATAAATAAACCCATAGTAGCCTGAATACTAACATGCAAAACAAAAACGCTACGAACTTATACAATAAGCTAATGAAATGCAGCCTCGCTATAGCAAGAAAAGGGTTTATGAGAAAGAGGAAATTTTTAACATAGAATATAATATGAAGTGTTGGCGATCTTTTTTCTGAAAGTATTTCTCTAGAGTGTAGTGTTGTACGGAAGTGAAATATGGACGACGACTCTTTCACAGAAAGAGAGAATTCAAGATTTTGAAATCTGGTGTTACAGTAGAAGGCGGAAGGTTAGATGGCTAGATTGGATAAGTGATGAGGATGTTGTCACTCTGAACCGAAGTGAGGAGAAAAGAAATTTAATGTTATTTGACTACAAGCAAGCCTCGTTTGATAGGACTTACCCCGATACTTCCAGTTCGGTAATGAATGGTGGGGATAAACTGTGTAGAGTCATACCAAGGACTGACTACTCGAAACAGGTTGAAGTGTATCTGACTAGCAGCAGTTATACAGAGGTGAAATGGCTTACTCAGTGTAGACTGATGACCACACAAGCAATAACGTCAACAGCAGTCACGAACACATTTTTAGTACATCACAATGAGTGTTTCTACTACCGTCACAATACGAACACGTTCGATGTAATGGTTCAAATGGCTCTGAGCACTATGGGACTTTTTTTTGTGGTTTTAGGGCGCAAAACTTCTATGGTCATTAGCGCCCAGCCCGTGACTTAGGAAAAAGGAAAAAACCGAAATTTAAAACCAGCAGCAATGGGAACAAAGTCATAAAATTTGAGAAACTAAAAGCAGAAAGAATGCTAAAAAATCCACTACAGAAAGGGGTTGGTTGTCCCCAAAAAAAGCTTCAAATGACTGAAGTCATTTCACTGTCACTAATAAACTGGAGAACGCGGTCGGCTGAGCGCGTGTCATCCGCTAAAATCGACGATAGATCAGGCGATAGCTGTAGACGGGAGCGTAACGGATTAAAATAGGGGCATTCAATTAAAAGGTGTCTGACCGTCCACAGCTGAGAGCAGTGGGGACAGAGTGGGGGAGGATCGCCGCTTAAAAGATGTCGATGGCTAAAAAGACAGTGCCCTATCCGGAGTCTAGCTAAAATTACCTCCTCCCGACGACGCGTTCGGGAGGAAGAGGTCCAAGCGCAAGGAAGGGCTTGCACTTCCCGCAATTTATTATGGGGAAGTGTTGACCAATGCGCATGCCATAAATGAGCAACTTGGCGACATAAACCGCTCCGTAGATCGGTGAAGGGAAGCGACTGAATAGCTGGCCGAGGAAGAGAGACTGCAGCCTTGGCCGCTATATCGGCCGCCTCATTCCCACAGATACCAGCGTGTCCCGGGAGCCAGAGGAACGCCACCGAGACGCCCCCCAGGTGGAGCAAGCGCAGACAGTCCTGAATCCGGTGGACCAGAGGGTGCACAGGGTAAAGAGCTTGAGGAGAGAGCTGAGAGAATCTGAGCAGATTACGTACTGTATCCGCTGATGGCGGCGGATGTAGTGGACAGCCTAGAGAACAGCGTAAAGCTCCGCAGTATAAACCGAACACTGGTCGGGAAGCCGAAAGTGATTTGGGGTGTCGCCAACAATATAGGCACTCCCTACACCTAACGATGTTTTCGAGCCGTCGGTGTAAATAAATCTGGCGTCCGTCATTTGTGCACATAGAGCAGCAAATGCCCGACGGTAAACAAGTGTAGGGGTACCATCCTTGGGAAATTGACATAGGTCACGGAGCAAGTAGATCCGGGGACGGAGCCAAGGCGGTGCTGTACCCCAAGTTGTCAAGAAGGTTTTAGGAAAGCGGAAGGAAAGAGAATGGAGCAGGTGACGGAAGCGGACTCCCGGGGGTAGTAGGGAGGAGGAGCGGCCTGCATACCCTACATCAAAGGAGGCGTCGAAAAAAAGGTCATGGGCTGGATTAGCAGGCATGGAAGACAGACGGCTAGCATAACGACTCAGAAGGACTGCCCGCCGATTGGACAGTGGAGGTTCAGCAGTCTCAGCATGAAGGCTTTCCACAGGGCTGGTGTAAAAAGCTCCAGACACTAAACGTAATCCACGGTGGTGGATAGAGTCGAGACGCCGAAGAATAGACGGCCGAGCAGAGGAGTAGACTATGCTTCCATAATCCAATTTCGAGCACACTAAGGCGCGATAGAGTCGGAGAAGGACCACTCGGTCCGCTCCCCAGGAGGTACCATTCAGGACACGGAGGGTGTTAAGGGAACGCAGACAGCGAGCCGAAAGATAGGAAACGTGGGAGGACCAACACAGTTTTCTGTCAAACATAAGACCCAAGAATTTAGCGACGTCGGAAAACGGAAGGTTGACAGGACCTAGATGTAAGGAGGGCGGAAGAAACTCCTTACGTCGCCAAAAATTAACACAAACGGTCTTACTGGGTGAGAAACGGAAGCCGGTTTCGATGCTCCACGAGTGGAGGCGATCGAGACATCCTTGAAGACGTCGTTCAATAAGGCTTGTCCGTTGAGAGCTGTAGTAGATCGCAAAATCGTCCACAAAGAGGGAGCCCGAGACATCAGGAAGGAGACAATCCATAATTGGATTTATGGCGATTGTAAAAAGTACAACACTCAGCACGGAGCCCTGGGGTACCCCGTTTTCTTGGGAGAAAGTACGGGAGAGAGTAGTGTTCACCCGCACCCTAAATGTGCGCTCTGCCATAAATTCACGAAGAAAAAGGGGCAGCCGGCCTCGAAAGCCCCAAGAGAACAGTGTGCGGATGATGCCTGTCCTCCAACAGGTATCGTATGCTCTCTCCAGATCAAAAAATATTGCTACCGTTTGGCGTTTCCGGAGAAAATTGTTCATGATATAAGTGGAGAGAGCAACAAGATGGTCAACTGCAGAACGATGCTTTCGGAATCCGCATTGGGCAGGTGTTAAAAGACTGCGGGATTCCAGCCACCAAGCTAAACGGTAATTCACCATACGCTCTAAAACCTTACAGACACTACTCGTGAGAGAAATGGGGCGATAGCTAGAGGGGAGATGTTTGTCCTTTCCAGGTTTCGGAACGGGAACGACGATAGCTTCCCGCCATTGTCTGGGAAAAGTACTGTCGGTCCAAATTCGATTATAAAGGCGAAGGAGGAAACGCAGACTATGGGTTGATAAATGCAGCAACATTTGGACATGGATACCATCCGGTCCTGGGGCGGAGGAGCGAGAAGAAGAGAGGGCATGTTGGAGTTCCCGCATGGAGAAAACAGTATTGTAGCTTTCGTAATTTTGAGAGGAGAAAGCAAGATGTCGCACTTCCGCTGCACGTTTCTTCGGGAGAAATGCTGGCGGGTAATTGGAAGAGCTCGAAATCTCAGCAAAGTGCTGACCCAATGAGTTAGAAATTGCGACGGGGTCCACTAAGGTATCATGCGCGACAGTGAGCCCAGAGACCGGGGAGAAACTAGGCGCGCCTGAGAACCGTCGAAGCCGACTCCAAACTTCCGAGGAGGGAGTGAAGGTGTTAAATGAGCTAATAAAGAATTTCCAGCTTGTCTTCTTGCATCGCGCACGGAGCTGCTTATAGCGGATACAGTTGGCCAAAGTAGGATGGTGACGGAAAATGCGAAGAGCACGTCGCCGCTCACGTATTGCGTCACGGCATGCCTCGTTCCACCAAGGAACTGGGGGGCGCCGGGGCAATTCGGAGGTGCGTGGTATTGAACGTTCCGCAGCTGTAAGAATAACATCGGTAATATGTGTGACCTCATCGTCGACGCTGGGAAAGCGACGGTCATCGAATGTCGCTAGAGACGAAAAAAGTGTCCAATCGGCTTGGGCAAACTTCCAGCGTCGCGGGCGCATATATGGCAGTTGAGGCTGCAGTCTAAGGACACATGGAAAGTGGTCACTCGAGTGTGTATCATCAAGGGCGAACCATTCGAAGCGCCGAGCTAGCGGAAGAGTACCGACGGCAAGATCTAAATGAGATAAATTTGTCGAGGAGGGAGACAAAAATGTGGGGACCCCAGTGTTGAGGCAAACTAGATCCGCTTGGTGGAAGACGTCTAGCAATAGGGAGCCACGTGGACAAGGATGTGGAGATCCCCAAAGCGGGTGGTGGGCATTGAAGTCCCCAACCAGCAAATAGGAGGGTGGAAGCTGACCAAGAAGATGAAGGAGATCAGCTCGTGCCACTGGTGTGGACGATGGAATGTATACAGTACAAAGAGAGAACGTGTATCCAGAAAGAGAAAGACGGACGGCGACAGCTTGGAAGGAACTGTTTAAGGGGATTGGGTGATAATGGAGTGTTTCATGGAGAAGAATCACGAGTCCTCCATGTGCTGGGGTGCCTTCAACAGAGGGGAGGTCATATCGGACGGACTGAAAATGAGGGAGAACAAAGCGGTCATGGGGACACAGCTTTGTTTCCTGAAGACAGAAGATGACCGGCGAGTAGGATCGTAAGAGGATCGACAATTCATCCCGATTGGCTCGAATGCCGCGGATATCCCAGTGGATAATGGACATAGGGTGAACAGAAAATTGAGGACTGTGACCAAGGTCGCTGTCAACTCAACGACTGCTCAGAGCTTGCAACCGACAGCATGGAATGGCATTCAGCCGAAGGCAGAAGATCCTGATCCATAGGTGGGTCAGGAGCAGCTCCTGCCACCAGCGATCGGCCGGTTGACCGGCCACCAGCAGTGCGCCTCGGCGACACAGAAGATGGCCGAGGGCGATTTCCGCCAGATGGTGCTGTAGATGGGACACGCCTTGGCGGAGAAGGAGAGGAACTGGGTTTCTTTGTAGCCTTCTTGGAAGTATGATGTTTAGATGGAGGAGGAACCGATGGTTGGGAAGTTGCGGTACGTAAAAACTCTTCACGAGTATGCTCTTTTTTCGAAGACGTCGTGTCTGACTTGTGGGCTCGAGATTTAGCAGAACCCGACGAAGGGTGAGCCATAGAGTGGGCAGGCGAAAGCGGGGAGGTTGAACGGGCGATCTTTGCGCTGGCCGATCTGACGACCGTGGCACTAAAGGTGAGGTCGCAAGTCTGCGTGGCCGCCTCCTTTGTTGGCCGAGGAGAAGCAGGACAGTGCTGTATGTTCCTTTCTGAGGCACGGTGGGCTGTCGACTGGCGAATAATTTTCGAGCAGCAAAGGTCGACACCTTTTCCTTTACTCTGATTTCCTGGATGAGCTTTTCGTCCTTAAAAACGGGACAATCTCGAGAGGAAGCAGCGTGGCCATTCATACACTTGATGCAGCGAGGGGATGGAGGTGGACAAGCACCCTCATGGGCATCCTTGCCACACGTAACACATTTGGCCGGATTGGAACAGGACTGGCTGGTGTGATTGAACCGCTGACACCGATAGCAACGCGTAGGGTTTGGGACGTAAGGGCGAACGGAAATTATCTCATAGCCTGCTTTGATTTTTGATGGGAGTTGAACTTTGTCAAATGTCAAGAAGACAGTGCGGGTTGGAATGATGTTTGTGTCAACCCTCTTCATAACCCTACGGACAGCCGTTACGCCCTGGTCAGACAGGTAGTGCTGAATTTCTTCGTCAGACAAGCCATCGAGGGAGCGTGTATAAACGACTCCACGCGAGGAATTTTAAGTACGGTGCGGTTCCACCCGGACAGTGAAGGTGTGTAGAAGTGAGGTACGCAGCAATTTTTGTGCCTGGAGGGCACTGACTGTTTCTAACAACAGGGTGCCATTCCGTAATCTGGAACAAGACTTTACAGGACCTGCAATTGCGTCGACACCTTTCTGAATAATGAAAGGGTTGACCGTGGAGAAGTCGTGACCTTCGTCAGACCGAGAAACAACAAGGAACTGTGGCAACGATGGAAGAACTGTCTGTGGCTGAGACTCAGTGAACTTACGCTTGTGAGCAGACATAGTGGGAGGTGAGGAAACCATTGCGGAAGAATCCCCCATGATTACCGGCGTCTCCGATGGCGCGCTCCTCCCTTGTGGGGGCCCTCTCTGAGGGCACTCCCGCCTTAGGTGATTGTTCACACCTCAGGTCACACCTCCCGACAAACGGACGGAGGGACCAATCGGCACTTTCGGAAGGTATCAGCTCGGGTAATCACCCCTCCCTGGGCCTGGCCGTTACCAGGGGGTACGTACGTATCCTACCTGTCTACCCGGGGCGGGGAATTACGCGTTACCCCGTCACCGGCTACGCATGGAAGTGCGTGGGTCGGCCTTCAGACACGCACAGGGAGGAAGAAAGAGAAAGGGAAAGGAAAGAAGAGGGGGTCTCAAACGCCGCAGCGGAGAAAAGGGAAAAGAGAAGAGGTAAGGAAAAGAGAAGGACAAAGGAAGGAAGAAGACATACAGGCAAGGAAGGCGAAGAATGCGGTACATTTACAAGCGTCCGTCTCCGGACGTAGGCACAAACCATACTCCCAGAGGGGGAGAAAGTGAATGAAAGAGCCAGAGGTGAGGGGGGGGGGGCGAAGACAGGGGATGGGGAAGGATGCGGAAAGGGAAGGTATGCAGCCCGGACAGGAAGGAAGGCCACATTAGCTCGGGGCCCCATGCTCGCTACGCACGTATCCACAAAAGAGTTGTGGATCCCCTGGGGGGACTATGGGACTTAACATCTATGGTCATCAGTCCCCTAGAACTTAGAACTACTTAAATCTAACTAACCTAAGGACAGCACACAACACCCACTCATCACGAGGCAGAGAAAATCCCTGACCCCGCCGGGAATCGAACCCGGGAACCCGGGCGCGGGAAGCGAGAACGCTACCGCACGACCACGAGCTGCGGACTTACACTGGTTAACTTGATGACATGCTAGAAAAGAGAGGGGGAACTTGGGAGGTTGCACGGTGATTATTTTAACTTCGGACAACAAAATATCTCGAAAACGACATACCCTCGGAAAAAAAGTTTTACGTGAAAACATATTAGTGAAGGGGACATCAGTCTGTTACAACTTGTCACCTCCAAACCACCCCTCCTGCGTAGACGGGATCAAGTTTGTATTTTCAAATGCATAGTCCCCTTTGTCATTGCGTATTCGTATTCAGATTCAAGGCCAAAATTCGTGCAATTTACTCAGATCATTGTTTTCCATTCGTGGCAGATGGTGCTGTAATCGACAATCGAGTGTGCCAGTTTTTGCACTTGAGAATCGGCGCATTTGATTCTGCCTTTCATTTACGATTAACTGTAAACCTTTGTGTTCTAACGGTTGATATTTATGTTCAAAATTTATTTTAGTGTTGCAAATTTGACTGTGCACTACAACATGGTTAGTCGTTTCAATGTCTAGGGAGAAAGTGCGTACAGCGTGACACAGGAACGACTTGGGTGTAATAATTTTCTGTTCCCATCGGGATGCTTGATATCGTTGAGTCCCACTGCCACCCACCTTTGATGTGCTCGAATTCTCTGAAGGCGCAGGTGCAAGTGCACCCGTACCTATGACTTCATGAACATTCTGTCTCAACACTACGATTGTGTGACGGCCAGAGCGAGATTTTCGGCGATTGGATGGGAAAGTAAACCGAATTCTGTCACACTGATGGTGAGGTTCGAGGACGGTCACCGAAATTAATCATTCCGATGGTTTGGGGACTCACCACCATCAACCTTGTAGGGAATAGAAAACGTCGTTACAATACAAGTGGCTTATCTGCCAGAAATGTCAATGTCGTTTAGTACTGTACATTCACATATGCGACATCCCAGTAAGGTCTGATCATAAAAATTAACCGTTAGAACACAGTATACATTTACATCGTAAACGAAATGTGGAATCCCATGTGTCAGCTCTTAATTGCAAAAACAGGCGCACTTGATGTGTCGAGTACAACGCCACGTACCACGAACGGAAAACAATAGTTTGAGTAAACAGCAGGTAATGTCTGGCGCGGAATCCGAATATGGAATAACAATGGGGGGTTTCCATTTGAAAATACCAAGTTAACTCGGACCACACAAGAGGGATAGGTAGTTGGTGGCCAGTTGTAGCACTGACAGACGCCCCCTTTGCTAATATCAACTTTTCATCTAGAACGTTTTTCTCGTACCATTTGTCGTTTACGAGATATTTAGTTGTCTCAAACTGAAACACCCTGTATAAAGTGCCATGCCGCCTTTACCCGTATGAGAGTGCAGACTATTCGCAGGAACTACTGTAGTTATTTTGATACAGTTTTCACTAACTGACAGACTGGTTCACGAGGAACGTTTACATATATAATTTATAAATACATCATGCGCAAGTTGGCTTCATTATATGGAATTAATGTCCTCCAACGGAGTCAGTACTACTCGTGCGAAGTCGAAGCAGGTCCTTAGTTTACAGGGTGAACTAGAACTCTACAGAAAAACTTTCAGAGGTGATGGTACGGACCAAAACGAAAAAAAAGTCTAGTGAACACGGGCTCTAAAATGCATACCTTACGAGCTACGAGCACCATATTAGATACCGTGCAAAAAATCTCTTCTGTTGCAAGCTGTTTGCTTTCCATATTTTGGATCAAAACAAGAAAAAACGGCCAGTAAACATAGGTTATAAAATGCAGACTTAACGAGCTATGTGCACTTATACAGTAGAAGAGATGCGTTTCACAGCACCGAAGATCAACAAATAAAACACTTATAGATCTTAAGGTGCCTTTTAAGAGCAAATGTTTACTTAATTTTTTTCCTTTTATTTGGTTCATACGACCACCTCCGAAAGTTTTTGGTCAAGTTGTGTTCACACACTATACAGGGTTATTCAGCTGCCCCTACATTTGGGTTTTATGCAACCTGCAAAGCCTTCAAAAACGATGCGCAAGATTTTCACATTCTCTCACTTGCTACATACAAACTATTAATCCTACAGAAAAGAATGAACAGGACTTTTTTGTAGGAAATTTAATGTATGTAATGTAATTAAATTTCGAACAGGGATACGGTTTCACTGGAGGTCACAGTTTTAGAGTTGTTAAAAAAAGGAAAAAAAGTGTGTATGATGGTCACTCGAAAACTGCGACCTCCATTGAAACCTATCCCTGTTCGAAATTTAAATACATTAAATTTCATAAAAAAAAATCCTGTTCATTCTTTTCTGACGGACTAATAGCTTGTATTTAACAAGTGAGAGAATATGAAAATCTTGCACATGGTTTTTGAAAGCGTTGTAGGTTGTCAAAAACTCATATATAGAAGCTGCTGAATCACCATGTACGTTCATGGTGATTTCGCTAAATGGGAACTAACTGCAGGGAACGATCCCTGAATGATTTTTTTGAGTCATCAGTCATCTGACTGATTTGATGCAGCCCACCACGAATTCCTCTCCTGTGCCAATCTCTTCGTCTCAGGGCAGCACTTGCAATCTGCGTCCTCAATTATTTACTGGATGTATTCTAATTTATCTCTTCCTCTACAATTTTTGCCCTTTTCAGCTTCCTTTAGTACCACGGAAGTTATTCCCTGATGTCTTACCAGATGTCTAACCATCCCGTCCCTTCTTCATGTCAGTGTTTTCCATATATTCCACTCCTCGCCAGTCCTCCAGACAGCCTCATTCCTTACCTTATCAGTCCACTTAATTTTCAACATTCTTCTGTAGCACTACGACTAATGTTTCGATTCTCTTCTCTTCCGGTTTTCCCCACAGTCCATATTTCATTAGCATAGAACGTTGTGCTTGAAACGTAATTCTCAGAAATTCCTTCCAAGGCCTATGTTTGGTACCAGCAGACTTCTCTTGGCCAGGGTGTCCTTTTTACCAGTGTTAGCCTGCTTTTTATGTCCTCCTTGCTCTGTCCGTCGTGAGTCTTTTGCTGCCTGGCTAGCAGAATTCTCTGAGAGCTTAAGAACCACATACGGCCGGAAACGTGTTCCAAGGGAGGTGCACCCACCTGAAAGCGGCGAAAACTGGTCTTTGACAGTGACTCCAGTGAAGGTTAACTATCGAACCGCCAAGTAATCAGATATTAACAAGATAGAATATAGTAAGAGAAACGCTTTACGTTATCCATCACCCAGCCTTAGTGCGGCAGGTATTCAGACACAAAAATCTTGGACTATCAGTCTAGTGATGTAAATAATTTAATACGTGGTAATATAAG